>NW_009734660.1:7024-13252 GCF_000703405.1 Apaloderma vittatum | reverse complement strand
AGCCTCGACAATTCTGTGATTCTGTGTGATTTGTTCCATCTGGAGAAGAGCGAGCTAGGGGGCAAATTTAATTGGTGTCTCCAACTACCAGATGAAGAGTTATAGAGAAGACATAGCTAGACCTTCATCAGAGGTGCACTGCAAAAGGACAGGAGGTAAGGGCCAGGAGTTGCAGCAGGGACATTGTAAGTCAATATAAAGGGGGAAGATGCACTGTGAAGTGGTTAAGCACTGAAAGAGGGTCCAAGAGAAGTGAAACTTCAATCTCCTTCCCTGAACACATTCAAAACTTGCCTGAGTGGATGTCTGCACTGTTAACCCTGCCGTCAGGTGCATGTGGATCAGATGGTTTCCAAAGGTCTCTTGCAAGCAAAATTATGTGTGAGTCCTTTTTTTTTTAAAAAAATATATGTATATATTTTTTTCCCTTGGATTTATTTCTGCTGCTTATAGGATGGCTGAAATCTTGACTTGAAAAATTCCCTTGGCTGCATTTAGGCAGTGGAACTCTTAAGCCAGTACTGGAAGGGTAAGAATCCTTAGGCATAAGTGGCTGTTAAGCATCCTTATGTGATCCGTAATGTATAAAATTAGATGGCTATACTTTTTTCACTCTTATAAAATGTGTGCTCTGATGGTAGAAGCCATTTCATATCCATTGTCTGTAGATGTCAGAGAGAGAGAGATCAGTTTCCCATCAATTTGGGACAATTCACATAAACCTCCATACCTTGCTTGGTGTCTTGTCCTTTCAGTATGAGTTTTCCACATCAGAGAGGCAAAGTATCCACATGCAGGCATCTTCCTCATTCTGTCTGTTACTTTCCAGCTTAGTGCTGGAAACCAAGGGGTCATCTGGACATAATGAGTAACTATCATAGAGAAGGAGGTGCTCAGACCTGCATCTTCCTTCAGTTATTGTTCCATGATATTTGACTTTTCTAAAAGCTGATGGCTTTCTATCTAGCTCTCCCACTTGTACACTATTTAAATTGGAATCATTAGTCTGGCTGGACTTATTTTCTTGCTTTCTTCCCAGTGTTGAATTTTGAGAACTGTCACAAATTAAAATATCTATTAATGTCAGATTTAAATACCTGTGTCTGTGTCTAGAGTGTAGATGGATGGTCTAGGGCATAGTGCCCACGGGGGGAGTATGGGAGCAAGGGTACACGTCAAATCCCAAATCCATGAAAACCTGGAAGAGGTTTGCAAGACTCAAATCATAAAATCATAAAATTATAGAATCTTAGAATCATAGAATCATAGAATCATTCAGGCTGGAAAACACCCTTGGGATTGAGTTCAGCTATTAACCCAACTCTACAAAGATCACCTCTAAACCATATCCCCCAACACCACATCTAAACGACCTTTAAACACATCCAGGGATGGTGACTCAACCACCTCTCTTGATTGATATTTATACCATGAGTAATTTTCTGAAACTGTTCTTCCAGGAAGCTCAAGTGTGATGCATCCTTAGAGCTGAGCATGTGCTCACCCATCACCCTGAGTCTTGGTTCGAGGCTGCTTCCAACCTGACATGTGTTCATGGCAAAGCTGCCAGGGATTTCTGCAGAATCAGGATGAGGCCCTTATGTGCGAGTTCACCCTTAAGTGAACATAGATCGAGTTACTAGCTTGTCTCTGAAGGTAACTTGGGATTTATGTCCTGTTTGGAGAGCTAGCTTCAGAAATCTGACTTCTTTGCATAGTTTCTATCGTGTGTTTTTCTGTGCCTGCGTGTGTAAAAGCGCTTGCCTTTTGTTGTTTATCGAAAGGAGTTTATTAGACATTGCTTATGCAGCACTTTTGTGATCTTGTTGATGAAAGATGCTATATAAACGGGGTTGGATTGGACTGGATTCAGTAAGTCTAAGAGCTTGCCAGCAATTTATTGCTGTTTGACTCCAGTGACCGAGCATCAGCACAGCAGCCAGCAAGCAAGCGCGGCTCCTTGCAGCACGGCTCTGGCTCTGCCTTCTACACTGGAATTTATCACTCTCTGTCTCGCGTGGATATTTGGTAGGAAATTGGAGCTGCAAAATGAAGAGTCATGGAAGTTTAAAAAAAACTTGAAGAGACAGGACAGATGTGCTGTGATTAGTCCTGTACTCTGGCTCACCTTGGGTTAGATAAATAACCGAATGTGTGCCGTCAGCAAGACATACTATTTACAGACTTGGAAGGAAATTTGGCTTGCAGTCCTCTAATTGGATGTCAGAAGTGGTGGAAAAAAAAGATTTTTGCTCGCTTTTCATATTTTAAATCTCAAAGCAGTGAGTTATTTTAAAACACGGGCTCAATCTTGGATCATTATCAGTTGAGATTTAGAAGGCTGCTTGTTCTTAGAAATGACAATATATTTATGAGTATGTATTGTACTTTGCCAGTTCATTAGACTTTACAGTAAAGGCAAATAGTGCTGTCTTTCTACAAAAATGAAGGTTTTTTTCTTCTCCTCAAATTTCACACCTGTCAAACATTAATTTGATTCTGCAAAATCCATACGAACTTCACCTGAAAAACTAAACAAAATCATTTTCTTGGTACAATGCCAGAAAATAAAAGACATTTTTAAGAGAAGACAGCAAGACAAAGCTGACAGCATGTATATAAAGCTGAGCCTAAGCAGATGAGAACAGTCAAAAGTCCTTTAATTTTGCTATTTTTGATGTGCTGTCTAGTGATAAACTACATGAGCATTCCCTTGTATTAAGAAAAAAAAAAGAAACAAAAACCAAGGAAGAGAGGAAGAAAGTACAGTCTAGCACTGAAGGAATTGCATATGTGATTTTTGAAGGTGATGTTCACATGCATGTAACATGTCCAACAAATGGTTTTCCAGTGGCAGCAGGGGTAATTACCTTTTCAAAGTTCTGTGATATTTTCCTCCTGAGGGTTTCCTCCTTTGGTTAGAGAATATATTCACAGGTAGATTTTTGCTTAGTCAGTTTTGGATGTTGGTGTGCTAAATGAGAGATGAGCATTGATGGTTACCAGTGCAACCAGTTGGCCTGTGCTACAGAAAAGAAATGCTGATTAGTCTGTGGTGAGTCATCGTGTTTGCTGCACTGAGGTTCTGGTTGGGCTGGGGACTGACAAAGGCCCTGTAACAGAGTGGCTTCCCTGAAAATGTGTGGTTCATGTGGAGATCCCAATATGACTTTTTTCTTTCACTACACATAAGAAGGAAGGATCACAGGAAACATGTCTAAACGTCTGTATTCTGACCAGAAGAGACACAAAAAGCTGAGTTCTAGGTGCCACTTCTTCCTGTGGCGAGCTCACAAGCATTTCTCTCTTGCAAGGCTGCCTGCAGCATTTTTCATACCAACCCCTTTCTGTGCATCCCAAAAGTCCTGAAATAGTCCAGAAGTGGACTCCTGGAACTGTGGATCTGCTGACCCAAGGGCATGTGTTGGGGAAGCTGTCTGCCCACACAAATGTTGTTCGAGAACCTCTGCTTAACACCTCATCTCATCTTGCTTGCTTAAACAAAACCACAAACCCTGCCACAGCCAGATATCTGTGGAGATATGCCTGTGGAGAACAGGGGACATTGGAAGGACTGCTCCAGAAAGGACAGAGCTTTTTAGTGGCTGAACTCCTCATACCTGTGAAGTTTTGCTTTTTATGCATTCTCCAGTTCTGTGTAGGTCAATTCCTGTCATAACTCCAAGTTCCACCAATACCCATGCAGGGTGGAGAGTTTCCTGCACTCCTTGAAGTCTTTTTTTGGCTCCTTTATAGAGGAATGAGCCTCATGCGTTCACAAATACGATGCTCTACAAGGGCTGCAAACCATCGTGTCAGTTTGGAAGGTCCCTTCTGAGAAGAATGAACCACAGTTTACACTCCAGCACCACAAAACTCCCTTTGACTCTAAAAAGATGACATGAAACAGCACTTCAAGGAGAGAAAGAGTCAGTTAACAATACATTACAGCAAGGAGCAGCCAAGGAGTGTCTGAGAACTTTCAAAAGCATCAGCCAGAGCCTCTCTGGGTAGGCGCTGGCACAGTTCCCCGGAGTCAACAGAGGTATGTGGCTTTTGCTGTGGGAGGATCTGGTCCCTGGCATGTGTTCTCGGAAGACGAGCCCAGGAACTGCGAATCTTATCAAAACCTTCCCATTAGCAATAACAGGAACAGGATTTCATTTCTGGTATCAGTCTTAATAGCCAGAGCTGAGCAAAAGGGCAGATAGCAGGGATTTTTCTTTTTTTTCTTTTCCTAATAAGAAGAAAAACGTTGTATGTGGGTAAATTTATTTGACTTAAGTAGCTGACAAGAAACATAACTTTGGCTCAGGCAATGGATTAATCACTGAAAATCTGACTTTCAGGAAAATTAAGTAATAGCTTGCAGTGATATGCTGTCAGAGTTCTGAGTTCCAGCTTTGCAGGTGAAGTGTTGTCTCTGTCATTCAGGCAAATCCTGGTCTGTTCAGTCCATTAAGAGAAATAAAGAAGCTCATATATACGTAGAGCAGGCATAGGAGCTGCAGCATTTCCTAGGCAGTAGAAGAAACTGCTGCACTTGTGTTGCTCGCTCTCAGCTGGGACAGTGACTGGACGGGCTCAGGCTGGCCTTGGACCTCGCATTACACCCAATGAGAATATAAATTGTCTCTTCACAACACTGTGAAAAAAGACTAAGTCTGGAAATCATGGCAAAGTGTATGCTGAGCAAGTGTCTGCAGGGAGGCCATCCTCTCTTACTCAAGATTTCGGTATGTATCCCACAGAAAGGCAAACAAAACTAAAGTACATTGCTTCAGTTTTACACCATGTTGCCATAAATCTCTCCATGTGAATTACAGCAAAACTGTGCGCAGCTACCGAGCTGCTTCCTTAATACACTTGCACTGCAGATGGGCTTTGTCTGTTCATGTTTTGGCAGACAGACCTGACCCTCACTTGGATTTTGTATAGAGTATGAGAAGAACAAGGATTGGATTTGTTTGTTGGGTAGTTTTTTCTTTATGTACCTTGCTGGCTTCCTTTTATATCTAATTATTTTTTTGTAAGTTAATTGCTGCATTTTATATTCGCATTTTTGCTGCACTGTGTATTTCTCAAAGTCAAGGTGATCAGAAAGAAAAACTGTGCAGGTAAAATAAGGAGCCAGTCTTGCACAAAGACCCCTTTGTGCAATTAAACACAGTCGTGCCCTTGGCTATACTGACTTAGGTCTTCAAGATATTGCACATGTTCTTCTGATCTTCCCATGTTATGACATTGTCTGAAGAAATCTGGTTAATTTTATTTTTTTTCTATTGGATTCCACGATATATAAGGGCTTTTCCAGCACAGGCAATTCTGTGGTTCTGTGAAATTATTCTTTTTTATTAAATATATGTGCTTAACTGTATGATCATTACTTTCTACTAGCAGCCAACTGGGTGCTGATCTATCTAAATATATATAAAATATAAGCAACTCTTATGCCACCTAAACTGTGACTCTTCCGACATTCATGGTCAGAAATAGTGTGTCAGAGAGGAGGGATCTGACCTGCCCCATCACCTAAGGAGCTGCGGCATCTTCCAGTGAAGTGACATAAGGCATCAGCTGAGAGTTGTAGAAGATGTCCATGAGTGTGCTCCTAGCCCTCGTGAAGGGGAGGTGAAGAGCCTTGTCTTGAATTAATTCTGCCTGGGTGGAGGAGCCATCCTGGAGGCTGACTGCCTTTCTGAACGCAAGCATTGCAGGGATAAAGTAAGGGTAATATTTTATCCTAAGAACTCACTTTCTGACTCAGTGTAGGGTTTTCTGTGCCTGCTTTGTTCCTAGGAGACAAATATTTCCTAGAGCTGACTCTTCTGTTTCTACTTTTGACATCTTTAGCAAGAGTTTCCTTAATATATTGTGTTCATCTAAAACCAGTATGAAATTTTTCGTTCTTCCCTTCTATTCACATTTCCCTTTGCTTTTCACAAAATCATTCCTTTTTTCAATCATTAAATGGCCATCATGGTGTCCCAGTGCAGGGCAGGAGGTGGGCTGGGGGTGATGGGAGCTCTGCACCGGGTGGAAACAATTATGGGGAAAAAACTCATGGTCCACACTGGATGAGTTACTGCTGATAGCTGCCAGATAAGCTAACTTAATAAAGTGGGAGCTTAATTAAGCCACATTCCTTGCCTCTTGCCTTTCGTCCAGCCTGTCTGGGGTGATGCTATCAAGCATTAACCACTTTGCAGGATGGGGCTGGTGGGTGCT
>NW_009734660.1:0-6993 GCF_000703405.1 Apaloderma vittatum | reverse complement strand
GGGGGCCGCTGTGTGTCGGACACAGGGGGGACCTGCGGGTGATGGAACATGAGGGGGCTCTGGGCGGGACATGCCAAGCTCCTGGAAAGCTTGGCTCCCCTCTCAGTCTGCAAGGTGATAGGCCACAAAAGCCTGCAAAAAAGACAGATGTACTGCTTACCTAGTCACAGATGTGTTTATTGGTATCAAAGGTTTGATCCTAAGTCCCTCCTTCTGTCAGTCAGTGATGTGGGAGCATGTTGACCTCCAGAGCAGAGGGGAGTAGCCCAACATCTCCCTGCTTCTCCTGCAGCTACCTGTCAGAAAAAAAAAAAAAAGAAAAAAAGAAAAGGTGATTTTGCTTTGATAAAGTCCTTATCACTATGGATTTTCTTACAGATAAAATAAAAGCTAGACGTTGCAGCGATTGAAGTCATGGTGTCCAACACCCTCTGTAAATGTGGGTTTCTGCAGGTTCCTGAGTAAAGATTGCACAAGAATCAGAAGTTGCTATATTTTTTGTAGCTGAGGCACCCCATTGAAAGCTGCCAGATGTTTCTCCTTTTGGAAGTCAGATTTAAAGTTAATGAACAAACTTAATTTCCCTGTAGATTCAGATTTTGGTGGTTGAGCTTCTTACACAGACGTGTATTAGTTGGTGCTTGGTTCATGCTCACATGCACAGCTGCGTAGCAACCACCTCGCTGGAAGTTATTCAGTAACTAAAATTATCAGTGGGAACCCCTCTTACCTCTCATTATGTGTAACGAGATCGCTGCTGTGCAACGTTGATTAGACATGTCAACCTGGAGCTGGATGTCTGAAAATGAGTATTGCTATTAAAATGCCTTTGCTAATGATCAACTCATGTGTCCATCATTTTGACAGATTTCCCTTTAAGAATGTAAAAAACTAAAGCATGCAGGAATCCCAGGGTTGCAATGTAATGTTCACATTACATTGAAAGGGGTATGGTCATGTTGTATTTCCTTTGCATTAACCCTAAAGTAGCAGTTTTCCTGGCAAAATCATGCTGATGGCTGAAGCGTGCTGCTGAGTACGGGCTGCGCTTATACAGACAATCTGTGATCCTGAATCAGGAACTGATTTATTATGTGGAATTAATTTATGCAGTGTGATCCTGAGAGCAGGGCATTCCTTCTCTAAACCACTTTTTAGCTGTGATTTAAAGCTTTCATGATGTGGAGAAACCTTCAGGTATTTAGAGAAAACATTTACTGTTCTCCTTACTGGCAAACCCTGGGAAAATTCAACAAAATTTGAAAGGGAGGCTGAAAACAAGTAAATGACTTTGCAAAAGCATCTTATCCCCCTGTGGAACGTATTGCTGCAAGAAGCCATTGAAGAGGTGGAATTCAGCAGCAGCTTGGTTATCTGCCAGGGCAGCACGATTTTCCAGTTGCTTTAACTGGAGCAAACCTTGACCAGGTTACACGAGACTGTGCTTGCTTCAGGGTGCCAGGGAGGTACTGAACAGCCATAACTCAGTGTGTGGTGGGTTCTCAGCACATGGCTGTGGGAGGAAGGTTTGGTCAGGGCAAATGGGTTGGATATCAGGAGAACCCAGATAAAACCACGATTTAGCCACAAGAAAGCCAAGACCTCACTCAGGAGCAGGCTGTGCTGGCTGAGGTTTGCATTTGCTGCCCCAAGCTATCCCAAGGGTGGGTGTTCTAAGAGTCCTAAAGTCTGAAAATCAGGTGGGAATTCCCAGGGAGAAGTGTGGACATGATGAAAGCTGCTGCTCCCTCTTTCTGGTTAGTTCTGGCTGGCACAACTCCACAGGTCAGCATCTCATGGCAGAGGTGCCCTCCCCTCCTTTCCCATCTTCCAGCCTTCTTTCAAGCCGGCCTGTATCTTCCTCGAAAGAGCAGCTACGAGTAAGCCTCTATCAGCCTCCCTTCTTCCACAGGCAGGAGGAGATGGATGTGCATTTGGAAAGGCATCAGCATGGCTTGCAGCATATGAACAACCTCCCCGATGCACCTTTGAACTCATTCCTCCTGCATTTGTTTGTCTTGCAGATAAAACTTCACAGCAGTGTTTGGAGAAAAATCTAATGAGGGACCACTGTTTGCATAACAAAGCAAGGCTTCCTCTTCAGATGTTCAACCTTCATTAAGCATAATTTATATTCCAGTTAATCTTTGGAAGAGGGTAAAATATGAAGCCAAAGTTTGTTTTTACATAGTTTGGAGTAATGCATTGTTTGTTTTAAGTGGTCAGTTGCAACTGATAGTTGATTTAAATTCAACATAATGATGATTTGTGACGGCTGCGTGTTGTCTAGGGGAGTGTTGGGTCATTAACTGCCGTGGCTTTAGCACTCTTCTGCATCAGTTATTGAATTAAAGGATAAGACCAAATGGACTGTTTCCCAGTTTTGCAGATATTTCAACATATCCGCAAAGCATGAAGAACTGTGAATTTGTGAAATACTCAGACTCATGCAGACATGATAATACAGCGCATTGAACAGCAGTTGGCTTCTCTTGCAGCAGTCCTGGTAGCCATCAATGTGGGATACTTTGGAGGTCACCAGGTGCCTGCAGTGAGTAACTCAGGGTGATAAGGGACACAGCCCTTTATAAAGGCTCCTCGGTGCTGCTGGGAGTCACAGAATCACAGAATGCCTAACATTCTGTTAGGTTGGAAGGGACCTCAAAGATCATCTAGTCCAGCCCCCCTGCCAGAGCAGGATCACCTACAGTAGGTCACACAGGAACCCGTCCAGGTGGGTTTTGAATGTCTCCAAAGAAGGAGACTCCACACCCTCCCTGGGCAGCCTGTGCCAGGGCTCTGTCACCCTCACAGTGAAAAAGTTTTTTCTAATGTTTTTATGGAACCTCCTGTGTTCCAGCTTGCATCTGTTGCCCCTTGTCCTGTCATTGGACATCACTGAGAAGAGCCTGGCTCCGTCGTCCTGACACTCCCCCTTGATGTATTTATAAACATTAATGAGGTCACCCCTCAGCCTCCTCTTCTCCAAGCTAAAGAGACCCAGCTCCTTCAGCCTTTCCTCATCAGGGAGATGTTCCACTACCTTCATCATCTCTGTGGCTGCGCTGGACTCTCTCAAGCAGTTCCCTGTCTCTCTTGAGCTGAGGGGCCCAGAACTGGACCCTCAGATGTGGCCTGAGGGGGAGGAAGACCTCTCTCAGCTTACTAGCGACCCCACTTCTAATCCACCCCAGGATGCCATTGGCCTTCTTGGCCACGAGGGCACATTGCTGATTCATGGTCATCCTGCTGCCCACCAGGACCCCCAGGCCCCTTTCTCCTACACTGCTCTCCAGCAGGTCAGTCCCCAACCTATACTGGCACATGGGGTTGTTCTTTCCCAAGTGCAAAACTCTACACTTGCCCTTGTTGAATTTCATTTCTCCCCATCCAGCCCTCCAGCCTGTCCAGGTCTCTCTGAATGGCAGCACAGCCTGCTGGTGTGTCAGCCACTCCTCCCAGTTTCGTGTCATCAGCAAACCTGCTGACAGTGCTCTTTAATCCCTCATCCAGGTCATCGATGAATGTATTGAACAGCTCTGGCCCCAGTACTGACCCTGTAAGTCCTGGATGAGGAGGTTTGCTGCCTAGTGAGCAAACAAGCAGCTATAGGTGAATGCCTAAATGTCATTACAGGCCAGTGTGTAAGAAACATTTATTTTTCAGTACTCAGATTTTGTTCATATTGTAGGGACCTAAGTATCTGATCTTAAGGACTCTTCACTGCACTTTTTTCCCCTTGCCTATATAAGATACCCTCCCTTTCTCTAGCTGAAATACCTAATATATTTCACTTATCACATTCCAGGTTTATTAAAAGATGATAAATGACTGATAACATTTATCTTGTGCGTACTCCTCGCTGAGACTTACCCCTTTCTGTAAGTTTACATTGTAATGATGGATGTTTGAAAACACCCTTCACCATATCATGAAAATTATGACCTGAGTTGTGTATAAGGACAGCACCGAGGTGTGCTGCATCCTTTCAACATGAGGGAGCAGGGCTTTAAGAAATTGCTTGGTATGTTGTGTGGGTCAGCACTGGGGTCCTAGGATCCTGAGGCAGCTGGCCCTGCTGTCATTAAAAATGCCTTATGGATTGAGTGGTGTGTTTCCATGCCACGTTCTTTAATGCTGAGATACCTCCAACTGCAAAGTTCAGGAACTTCATCTTGTTTGGCTTATCACATCCATGTTCTACTCATGATTAAAGGTAGTATCAAACTTTAGAGAATGTATTTATTTATTCTTTTTTTTTTTCCAGGAAAAAATGCTGTAAGGGTTATAAGTTTGTTCTTGGACAGTGCATCCCTGAAGGTATGTGATTTCACTCTTCTTACCCTTTATGTACCCTTGAATTTTCATTTCCCCACTTGCCCTGTTGTCCGCACTTGCAAGTTTGGAAGAGCACTCTGCAGGCTCAGTTGTATATCATGTGTCAATGGGGAAAATTGTTTCCAAGATATTGTTGGGTAAATGAAAAGATTGGCATCTTCCAAAAGTTAGGCTTAGCATGCCAAGACTTGATCCTCCCCTCAGTACATGTGGTTGCACTGATGTTGTACCGTGACCTGCTGCAAACAGGGATGCAGGTGCCCAGGAGCTGATGGGTTTCCCCATGTACCCCTTGGGTCTGGCATAGCCAGTGGGGCTTGTAGATCCGTGGGGAGTGGGTGAGTTAGTCCCACCTTTAGTTACCTATTGTCCAAAGACGCCAGGAGGGGAGGGCATTGCCAAAGGACATCTCTCTCCCACCACCTCTCCTGGTCACGGACACGGCTTTGTTTTCATGAGGAGCAGAGGGAAATGGAGAATTTTTCAGGGTGGTTAAAGTGGTAGTGAAAAGGGAATGATCCCCTCCTGGCAGAGGGGAGCTGCCAGTACACTCTGCAAAGGCGGTACCAGGGTCCCAATGGTCAGAGATTGTTGCAACAAGATTTCGTTTAGGAAAAAGCTGAGCTCTGCCTGCCGTAATCTTGGGCCCATCCAGCTGATGGCTTGACGTGACCAGTAGACATGTGACTTAATCACTCTCACCGCTCTGCCCAGTTTGGATGAAGTTGACTCTGAAGTTATAGAAGCAGAGGAACTGACAGGCAGAAGCAAAATCGCCAGAGACAATAAGCCAATAAACCTTATTTGCTCCAAGCAAGTTAAAAAGTTGTTTTTTGGTAACACATCCTTCTATTTGATGATACATGGAAAGCCTCAAGTTGACCTGAGAGATTTTGCTGTTTGGGATGGTGATGTTTTTTGGTGTTTTGAAAAGAAAAGTGACAAATTAACATTCTGGAAAGAGTCAGCTGGTTTTTGTGTTACAGTCTCCAGCCAACAGGGATTATAACCCAAACTCTGATCCTGCTGCTTTGCTGCTGTCTGGAAACACAAGAACAGTGGCTGCAAAAAAACCTCAAAACACAACAACAACAACAAAACAACAAATCATGACATCTTCTCAAAACAGGAATTGTGCACATGTCACTTCCTTGCAAAGAAATGACTGACGGTGCCAGCCCGAGCCCCGGGTTGCTGAGTAGGGTTTGGGTGAAATCTATGCTCATAACAAGTTCCTCATCCTGTGGTTTTGCAGTGAATTTTGTATGGGTGTGTGTGGCAAGAGATGACCGTTCCAGTGCAAGACAGATATTCAGAGGAGGTGGTTCTGCTGTGTTGTACAAGGCAGTTGTGTGCATGGGAGGCAGAAGCCTTGAATCCTTTTGGGGCAGAAAGAATCCAGGACTCCACAGTCTGGCCTCCAGCGTTCCTATGGATTGTAATAATTTCATACGCTGGTTATTCGCTGCATATGATTGGCACAGTGGGAGAAATAATAGGAGAAAAATAAAATGAGAGCCATGGGAATATATGATTTTAGGGTTCTAATTTTCATCTCTTGAAGCTGTAGGTGGTTATGAAAGCAGCTTTTATTACATACTTACTGACTTCACTTAATCCTGTTTATTAACTTCATTGCAGTAATCTGAGAGTTTCTACCACTAATTGAATTTCTCTTCTGGCTGTGGCTCCTCTCTCTTCATATCTCCATTCCCCTCCTTTTCAGCTCAGTCTATATTTTTCTTTGAACTTCAGAGGCCACAGCATTTGTTATAATATCTAAGATGATCTTGGGCTGTTGGTATAGGGGTGAGAAACATGATTCAGTGAAGCACTCGTTTCACTTACTCTATTCCAAGACATCACTTGGCTCTTCACACATTGTTTTGGCACAATCTTGACAGAGTAGCTGTATGAAATGCATGTCTCAACACAGACACATAAATACATGACAGATGTGAGTTTATTAGAGCACATCTGCACCTTTTAACCCAGTACTGTCAAGTCAAAGCCATGGGAAGTACTTCCAGCTTTGTCTTCTCTGTGTTTTAGCAGTGGCTGCAGGAAGTCTTGGAGAGAGATAGACCATCCCTTGTCCACCTTGTTATGGCTGCCCCAGGAAGACACTGATTTCCTTCTTGGACAGCTTAAACAGACTTTTTCACAAAGGGTTGTGCCTTTGTCCATGTCCATCTTTGGCTTCTGTCCTGTTATTTCTTGACTGCCCTTGAAAAGCAACAGATATCAGTGTGGTCCACTATGAATCCATATGCCCAGGTTCTGCATTTCACAGAATCACCACATTACTGAGGCTGAAAAAGACCTCTAAGATCATCAAGTCCAGCCTATGTCCCAACACCATCACATCGGCCAGACCATGGCACTAAGTGCCACATCCAGCCTCTCCTTAAACACCTCCAGGGACTGTGAATCCACCACTTCGCTGGGAAGTGCATCCCAGTGACTGAGCACCCTCTCCATGAGTAAATGTTTCATAATACGTAACCTAAACCTCCCCTGACACAGTTTCAGATTATGCCCTCTCGTCCTGTCACTCGTTGCCCAGAAGAAGAGCCCAACCCCCCCCCGACTGCACCCTCCCTTCAGGCAGTTGTAGAGAATAAGGAGGTCTCCCCTGAGTCTCCTCTTCTCCAG
>NW_009734659.1:0-6483 GCF_000703405.1 Apaloderma vittatum | reverse complement strand
AAAAAAATATGTAATCTACACAGAAGCTAGTTTTAGTCTGTACTATTTTATACGATAAGGGCCAGGAGTTTTACATCAAGCACTACATGGACAACTCCTTCTACCATTGAGGTAGATTAGTTTGACACTTCACTGTACTGGAATTTTGCAAACGTTGGATCTAAATCTCTGCAGCTCCTGCAGCATCCACATGAGTTGAACAAAGGCGGCATTCTCAGAAAACACCAGAAGAATGCAACTCTTAAAAACAACTATGAGAGAGATGCAAAGGGCTATTGCAACATACCTCGTAGACTCTGTATCAATCGTTCATTTACTGTGATGTTACTCAGCAGCACTGCCTAGGAGGAGCAAAACAGAAAACAATGCCTTAATTTCAAAGGACCTGTGTTACCACAAATACTAGAAAAATCACCAGCCAAAGCAGCTGCAACAAGATCTTTTCATTGTGATGTGCTGGGTTACAGACAAACACAAAAACTTTTAGCTGCTCTAGTAATTAATTATCACAGAAAATAAACACTAGTTTTAACCAAGTAAATGGGGCACAGGGGGGAGGGGAGAGGGAAAGGGAAGACATCACTACACTTAAATAAAAAAAAAAAAAACAGAAGGAATTTGAAGAGTCCACTACTAAAATAATTTGCTGCTTTATTCTGGTTTAATCGTACGATTGCAGTAACAGGCTGATCTACTGTATTTATCCCTTGATGAAAGAATACAGGGTAGCACAGCTCACTGTCAGCTTCTCTCTCACCAGGGAATCAATACACCTGCATTCAGGCATGCAAGCATGAGCTACAAAAGCATTAGTCACAGAGCATAGAGGAACTCTATGAAAGCAATATTAAGCCCTTGCATTGTATCACTTCTCTTACCATCCTTCCTCTCACTTTAAGAAAGTGCTGGAGTGACCACGTTCGATTCCCTCACTTTGCTCTCTTTTATTCTGAGGGGGAACACCAGTCAACACCGGCAAGTATTTTGTCCATCGCCCCCCTACCAAACCATATATATTCACGGATTCACAGAATCAGTCTTCAAGATCATCGAGTCCAACATTTGTCCTAGCCCTATCAACACCACTAAATCACATCCCTCAGCACAAACCCCAAAACATCTGAACATTGACAAAACTACACAAATCTAAATGAAATTAATTCCTGTGAGCCAGATGTCAGGATAACTCAGATTCATGTTTAACATTTAGAAAGTCTGATGCAGAAGAATCTTAAGATCCACTGAGCCTTCAGAAGACGATCCGGTCCGGTCTCAGGAGCACGCTTCCTAAGCTTCATTGCCAACTTCCTTGTTACCCTTCTCCCAGGCAACACCAGTGTTCTGCAGGGGTCCCAGAGCAGGATACATCAAGTCCCAAGTTTCCTGAAGTTTCCACTCAAGTGCTGATGTGCATGTATGCCCTCACCACTTTAATGCAAACAAATAATCACATCTATTCTGTCTGCCTAAGTCACCCTGAAACACTGACAACACTGCCAGTGACTTTTTTCAGAAAACTACAGTACGAAGTGCCAAGTGATTATGAAAAGCAAAGTGTTCAGTCTGGGGGGGATAGCATGTAGCAGGAGAGTAGATTTATCTTTCGTTGATCCTTCAAAAATCATCCCAGTTTGAAGAGGTGGTCATTTACATATTGACGAAGAGGCAGCTTTTTTCAACTCAAAAAACTATTCCTACACCATTCTATTCACACAGCTGGTCCATGAATACTACTGTAAAACCTCAAGAGCAAAGGCCTTGATTCTTTGTTAAAAAGAAAAAAATAACAATGTGAATGAAAACATATACTTAGGATTTTTTAATACCTCTCCCTCTCCTTTCTCATCAGACAGGTAAAAAGAAAGGCTCCAGATTGGTTTTCACCAGTTTGTTGGGGAAAGGAAGCTAAAGTTTTGATGGAAATGCCAAGTTTTGCAAATACATGAGCAACATAACCAAATTGTTCCATGATTATCACCTTTAGGGTTTACAGCATTAGGTCACTACCAGAAACTGTCAATGGACTAGAAAAATCAGTATGATATGGCCATTTTACATTCCTACAGTTTATTGCATTGTGGGGTTGGTTTGGGTTTCTTTGTTGTTGTGGTTTTTTTTTTCCTTAAATGAAACTCCCAGATAGCAGGACCACTTACTTTACAGTAAAACAGACAAGCATTAAATGTTTTGTACATTAGGATAATAATAACTGTGATTGGCTGAAATGAATAAGTGATTTGCCATGTGGAAAAGGCTCCTTAAATCATAACAAGAAAAGAAAAAAAAAAGTGTGCCTTGGTCATTTTTGACTGCATATAAAACTTCCTTCTGGCAATGCCACACCTAGTGCTCTAAATTTGTGGGTGAAAGTCCAGGAAAGAAACATGAAAATCTAGTTGGCAGTTAACTTGAGCAGGAAATACTGCTTAATAAGTTACAGGGCAGTGCTCCAACTGCCAGCTTCCAATTCAACTGTATAGACAACATCAGACTTTCTGTTCCTCCTCCAGTCATCCAAATGTTAACTAATCTTCACCTTACTGCTGGGAAACAGGCAGACATCATTTTCTTTTTGTCTTTTTATGCAGGTCCAAAAAGCAAACCCCTGGGAAGCACTCAGTAAACACATGTCAAAACTCAGTTCCAAGACGAAATTCACATTTTAAATCTCATTCAGCCCACAAAACAGTACCTATGAGTGAGAATCCAGCTTTTGGAAACTGACTGTACCATCATATCAAAATGTGATTTTCTGTGACAGACTAACTCTGTAAAATAGAACCAGCTCACTATATTTGCAAACACGTTTGTGACTATCACAGAGCAAAAGTCAGTCTCCTGATTGAAGCCAATGCTGCAGACAAAAGCTACACTGCCAGCAGCAGTGACAGAAAAATCTTGCTCCAGTTGGACAGTAATTTTTTTTAATGACAACTGCCAGAGATATATTTGGTTTTTTATTCACCACAGAACACGTCTACAGAAGTGATGCTCAAGAAAGACAAAACTTCAAGTTGTTGTTTAAAAAAACCCAACAAACCCAAAACACAGTGCAGAAACATCTGTAAGGGAGATAAATTATTTCAAAGCATGTTTTCAGTACATACTCTGAACTATGTATGTGCATTTGATCCAATTAATGCCTTACACAGTAGCCTCCATAAACATATTCCTTAGAGGAATTACTACTGTCATGGTTCAATCCGACCGATCAGCGGGAAGAAACAAAGAACCACGGGGTCGCTCCCGCGCTTGTTCCCCGCCCTGCCAGGAGTGAGGAGGAGAGCCCGGAAGGAGCAGTAGGCAAAGCCTCGTGGGGTTGAGATAAAAGCAGTTTGCTTTAATGATGAAACATAACTGATAACAATAACAGCGAAATAACAGCAGTGTTTAACCAGATACAATGCGAGTAAGGTGTAACGCGGACGTCTCACCGCCCAGAACACAGTTGCCTCGGAGAGAGACTCCCGCCCGACCAGCTCCCTCTCTATACCCCGAGCCTGAGGTCATGATGGTATCGAATATCCCCTTGGCTAGTGGCTAGTTTGGTTCAGCTACCCCGGCTATGCTCAGCCCTCAGCGAAAATTAACCCTATCCTAGCTGAACCGAGTACATTATCCACCCCTTATTCTAAATCATCTATGTCATGCTCAGAGCTTACACTTTACATTCATCACTAGCTTTCTTGGTTTTTTTTATATATATATATATGCACACATGCACATGTACACAGATATCCTTCCCTTAATCTATGCACCCCCTCCATTACATCCCTTGAGTTCATGCAGGCCATGGCTTTGAGGTTCCATTCATTGTAACAGTTCTTTACGGTGAGAGAGAATGGTGCTTGATTGCTGTATGCTTCGTCCAGAACTCACGCCGTATTTGGCACGGCCTGTGTCCACAGTCTGAAGCTAGAAGATGTCACCTTAGGGAAGTCACTGGGCGCCACCTCAGGTTCCCTTATCGCTGTTCTTCCCTCACTTTCATCCTAGTCTATCCTTTATCAGTCTGTGTCGTTCTTACTGTAATATCAATCGACATGACACATAATAACCGCAGCAATGACGACATACATTGGCAAGGAACTTATCAGTTAACATGACATGATTTAGTCCACTGGCTATTCTCTCCCAAAGTTAAATCCCCTTGAGGTACACACCAAACATCCCCATCGTCTGCATCACCCACCAAGTACACCCAGGTCCTTGAGCAAAAGCAATCCCACCCATGGGCTTGCTTTTGCCTGAGGCAGGGCTAACCCATATTGTCTTCCCCAACATGTTCCTCATACGCACAACAGGGACTTTATCTTCATACACAGTACGTGGGAGTTTTGACTGGGCAGGCCCAGCCCAATTGGAAGATCCTCTATTATTGAGTAACCATGTGGCCTTTGCTAAATTTGTGTCCCAGTGTTTGAAAGTTCCATCACTCATTGCTCTCAGTGTAGTCTTTAGCAGTCCATTGTGCCATCCAACTTTTCCAGGGGCTGGTGCATGATACGGGATGTGGTACACGCACTCAATGCCGTGCTCTTTGGCCCAGGTGTCAATGAGGCTGTTCCAGAAATGAGTCCCGTTACCGACTCAATCCTCTCCAGAGCGCTGTGTCGCCACAGCACCTGCTTTTCAAGGCCCCAGATGGTGTTCCGAGCAGTGGCATGGGGCACAGCATCTGTCTCCAACCATCTGGTGGTTGCCTCCACCATTTTAAGTACATGGTGTTTGCCTTGACAGGTTAGTGGGAGTGCAATATAGTCAACCTGCCCCGTCTCCCTCCATACCACACAGGCTTTACCTGCTTAGCTTGCTTGATTGCAGCACACGTTTCACATTTGTGGATAACCTGTGCGATAGCATCCATGGTCAGGTCCACCTCTTGATCATGAGCCCATCTGTATGTCGCCTCCCTTCCCTGACGGCCTGAGGTGTCATGGGCCCACCAAGCTATGAATAATTCACCCTGGTGCTGCCAGTCCAAGTCCACCTGAGACAGTTGGATCTTAGCAGCCCGATCTACCTGCTGGTTGTTTAGGTGCCCTTCTGTGGCTCAGTTCTTGGGTATGTGGGCATCCACACGACGTACTTTCACAACCACGTTCTCCACCCGGGCAGCAATATCTTGCCACAATTCGGCAGCCCACATGGGCTTACCCCTGCATTGCCAGTTATTCTGCTTCCATTGCTGTAACCATCCCTACAGAGCATTTGCCACCATCCACAAGTCAGTGTAGAGAAAGAGTACTGGCCACTTTTCTCGCTCAGCAATATCTAAGGCCAGTTGAATGGCTTTTACCTCTGCAAATTGACTTGATTCACCCACCCCTTCAGTGGTTTCAGCAACTTGCCGGGTGGGGCTCCATAGAGCAACCTTCCATCTTCGATGCCTTCCCACAATGCGACAGGACCCATCAGTGAACAGAGCATACCGCTTCTCATCCTCTGGTAATTCGTTATGTTGTGGGGCCTCTTCCGCACGTTTCACTTCTTCCTGCCGTGACACTTCAAAATCCTTGCTTTCTGGCCAGTTTGTAATTACCTCTAGAATTCCTGGTCAATTAGGGTTCCCCATTCGGGCCCACTGTGTGAGCAGTGCGACCCATTTAATCCATGTGGCATGAGTTGCATGATGTGTAGACAAGGCCTTTCCTGCAAACATCCAGCCCCAAACTGGAAATCGGAGTACTAAAAGGAGTGGTGCCTCAGTACCAATTACTTTTGAGGCAGCTCGGACTCCTTCAAATGCTGCCAGAATCTCTTTCTCAGTGGGAGTGTAGCAGGCCTCAGATCCTCTGTATGCCCGACTCCAAAACCCTAAGGGGCGGCCTCAGGTCTCCCGGGTGCCCTCTGCCAGTGACTCCAGTCAGGGCCGTTCTGCCCAGCTGCCGTATAAAGCACATTTTTTACATCTTGTCCTGTCCGGACTGGCCCGAGAGATACTGCACGAACAATCTCTGGTTTAATCTGCTCAAAGGCTTGTTGCTGTTCAGGGCCCCATCTGAAAGTGTTCTTCTTTTGGGTCACCTGAAAAAGAGGGCTTACTGTAATTTGGGATATGCATCCTCCAAAACCTCACTGCACCTAAGAATGCCTGTGTCTCCTTTTTACTAGTTGGTGGAGACATAGCTGCTGTCTTATTTATCACATCCATGGGAATCTGGCAGCATCCATCTTGCCACTTTACTCCTAAAAACTGGATCTCCTGTGCAGGCCCTTTTACCTTACTATGTTTAATGGCAAAATTGGCTTTCAGAAGGATTTGAATTACCTTCCTCCCCGTCTCAAAAACTTCTTCCGCTGTATTGCCCAATACAATAATGTCATCAATGTACTGCAGGTGTTCTGGAGATTTCTCCGGTTCCAGTGCAGTATGGATTAGTCCGTGGCAAATGGCGGAGCTGTGTTTCCACCCCTGGGGCAGTCAATGCCAGGTGTACTGGATGCCCCTTTGTGGATACACTTCACAGTTAGCTGTGCTGG
>NW_009734658.1:0-13054 GCF_000703405.1 Apaloderma vittatum | reverse complement strand
ACTTTTTGTAGCAGCCCTGCCTGTTTTTCTGTGTGTCTCCGTGACATTACTGGCACAGTCGGCAGGATGTAGACAGAGAAATTACTGCAGAGACACTACTGTGCTCCTTCTCCCCAAGACGTACACTGGGAAACGGACAAGTGATCCAACCTGGGGGCGGTCATGGAAAGGCTGGAACAAAGCCACAGAGGTTTTTGGGCTGGCATAGATAAAGGATCTACGTGTGCCACCCTGGGTGCTTGTGTAATTCAGGCACAGGAGCATTGAGATATACTAGAATCCAAAGCTAGTCATTTGGTCCGAGAACTAGAAAGAGAGAAAGAGCGGACACGTTTGTTGATGGAGATTTTATTAGCTCAGGTAAAAAAGGCTCCCAGTGTTGCCCAAATCTAGGATGTGAATATGGGAGGAGACCCTAAGGAAAATGGTTCTGAGGAAAGGGAGGAAAAGGAGGTGCTCCCTGTTATTAAGACCGAGAGGCATATGGGACCACAAGGTGGAAACCCCCAAACTACTGTCCATAGAGCTCCCTGGTCGGGACCTGAGCTCAGTGATCTCCAAGTCAGGTATTCACATCAGCTGGGCGAGAGCAAAACAAAGCATTTGTGTAGAGTCTCTTTAACAGGGGGAGATTGGATACTGCTTAGCAATGATGAGGCTACGGGATTTTGGGGGATTTTGAGGACCTTGAGTGTTTCTAAGTGACAGGCCAGCAGGTGACCAGTCAATCACGTCCCGAGTTGCTTACTGGGCTGGGCGTGTGGACCCTAAAGAGCGAGGAGAGCCTGTTGTTATCTGGGTAGAAGGATTCTGGGAGCTGGCAGCCGGGGTGCAGAAGGCTGCCTGCATCCAGGCGATGTATGAGAGGGGACAGCACTGGGTGTTGACGGCCGCACCAGTTGATCCCGACTGCCTTAGACTGCTCATTAAAGGGCCACCGGATGCTTTAAAGATGTATGTCCAGGCTCCTAGAGAAAGAATTCAGGCAGTGGTAGAACGTAATTGGCAAAATCCTCAGAATCCGCCCGCCCACGTGCAGACTCGGGCAGAAACACTACATGATGTAATTATCACGTGTGCAAAACAGGACGGGCTGAGCCGAGCGGTGTCACCGCCATCGGGAGAGTTCAGCGGGTCGGGTGTGAATTGAGCCCACACCGGCCTCCCCGGGAGTCTGAACTGTCCTGAGGGAAACTTGCTCAAAACCGTGATTACAGGAAACAATCTTTGACAAAAGGTTTTGGCACTGGGGACACGCACTGCTCACCAACCATACTCGTAAACTAGTGGAATTGTTAGAGGGGAAAACTAGAGCCTCAGGAGAAACCCGACAAACTGTCACCCCTCTGCTGGGGTGCTTTTGTGCCCTTGCGAGAGGAACTGAAGAAGTCAAAAACCCAAGAAGCTGTGGTGTGGGGTTCGAGCTGCTCACTCCGCATGGTTCATTTTTGCCAATGGTCTGCTAACAGGGAACCCTACACACATACCCCTGCGGGCCTGAAGAGACTTAGAATTCTTAATTGACACAGGGTCTCAAATGAGTGTTCTGAAGAACCAAGAAGCTGAGGAGCTAAGAATTCAACTCTCGAGGAAAACTATAAATACAATAAGGATGATGTGTGCAGCCAAAAAATGTCCCATTGCTCAGATTCGGTTTGGCTATCACACCACCAGGCGTGGAGATGGCTTTAAGCCCTCCTAAGAGGAATATACTGGGGTTTGATGTATTAGCCGGCAGGCACTGGTATTTGCCCAGCCGCTGTGTGTGGAGTGTTGGCAGCTGCAGGGTGGAAACCCCAAGAACCGCTCACACTAGCAGCACCCTGTGCCCGACAGGGCTGCACGGGAGTGAGTGACCGCCTGGGAAAGATCATAAACCGCACCGATTCCCCCAATTAGTCTGGCAAGTTTTTAAACCTGAGGTGCAGTGCCTTTTAACCATCGACTATAGAAAATTGAACAGCAATACCCCACCACTAACTGCTGCTGTTCCAAGTATAACCCCAACCATAACAGAACTACAGACAGCTGACTGCTCATGGATGGCTGCTTTAGATGTTAAAGGCATGTTCTTTACGATTCCCCAAAGGGATGGCAAGTCCCCGTTCACCTCACCTGGGAAGGACATAATACAGCTTGTTATATTGGTCCTTTAAAAGCACCCAATGAGGAGATATTTTGATAGGAATGGAGGTGGTGCCAGGACTGACCATGGCTACAGCTGAGAGCGCCACTACTGAAGATCAGACGGTCCAAGCACTGAGGAAGTGGGTAAATATTTTACCTACTCCCAAGCGCATTCAGAGTGATCACGTCTCACTACAGCCACATGTGGGTCAATCTGTAATGGTGAAACTACCATCCATTGGGACTGTGCTTGTGACCCTGAAAAAAACCCAGAGGCTTACAATGCCTGGGAAGCCCTGGATGGGAGCGGGAAAACCCTCTGTATTAGTGCTCGGTGGATAATCCCTGACTTCTAAGCCCAGTTTCTAAACTGAGGCCAGCTCTCTGTTTTCTTACAGGACCATGGAGAAGCGGACTTCCCTGGAGCCCTACTGGCAATGATGACAGCTAACACCCGCAGTGTTTCACAGCACCGCTGTGAAAATGGCAGCAGGATTTGCCTGAATCATGAACTAACCGTTTTCTACCCACTGATGACATCGTGGAGTGAGGATTGAACAAAACCACTAAAAGCTGCATACATATCCTGAAACACATCAGTGTCATTGCAGAGTCAGTGGCAAAGGACTCTGAAGGAATTGTTGCTCTATTGAGAGATAAATGGTTAGAGAAAGTTCTGACGTAATTTGAAATTCCTTTAATGTTGGTTGCAGTTATGACTACTGGTCAGGTGTTTAAGGAGAGGCTGGATGTGGCACTTAGAGCCATGGTCTAGCTGATGAGGTGGTGTTGGGTCATAGCCTGGACTTGATGATCTCAGAGGTCTTTTCCAGCCTCAACACTTCTGTGATTCTGTGACTGTAATTTGTATTAAGCCATATTAACCATGGTATTAAAACCTGTGTTCATGGTGAAGGGTATTTCCCCTTTGAAAACACGTTTGTATATTGCATAGAAAATAATGATCTAAAATGAGCACTAAAATTCCCTGAGACTGCACTCCCTGTTAACTTTGGAGGCAAGAGGTGACTGTACCACCACTCCGAGGAACTGGTTGGGTCATGGCTGGGGTGGGTTGTGGCAGCTGCATCCTCGCTGACACCAGGCCCTGCAAAGGACCTGCTACAGACCTGCTCCAACGACCCGGCAAGGACGGCCATTGAGCCCTGATGACTTTGTTTGCCCTGTCTCTTGTGCGCTGGCTCCTGAGCTAATTGGAAATTGCCTACAGCCAGATTCGACTCAGGAATAAACAGGCCCCACTGGAGAGCCAGTCTGAGTCGCTCCTCCCCAGAGCAGTGGGTCTGCAGTCGGGGAACCCCCTTCCCTTGGATCAGGACACAGTAAAGGGAAGTTCCCTGGGATTGAGAACGTCCACCCCCCCTCACTGATGAACGAGACTTCTGGATGATATATCCTTGAGAGAGCACTTGTCCCTCTGTGGGTGAGAGATTTGCTGGGTACCCTTGAGGGAGAGGTTTTCTCTCTTTTGGTGAGTGTGTGTGTGCATGCACACTACTGGTCACACTTCTAGAGGAATAGTCACAAATTCCTAAATCCAGTTGTGTAGTGGTAATTCCCAACTTGCATCTGAATCTGTAATACAAACTGTCAGAGTGCACGGTGCTTTTCAGGTTAGAATGAATTTTGACTTTTTGTAGCAGCCCTGCCTGTTTTTCTGGGTGCCTCCATGACAGTGTTTAAGAGGCATCTGGACAATGCCATTAATAACCTGCTTTAGCTTTTGGTCAGCCCTGAAATGGTCAGGCAATTGAACTACGTGATCATTGTAGGTCACTTACAACTCCAAATACTCTATTCTATTCTATTCTAAAACACTGAGAGGCTGAACATATTTAAATCAATCTTAAAGCCACCTTTAGGCTATGTACTCTTACTTCAAAGACAGTCATTCACATAATGTTTTGTGAAAGAGGTGAATTTGGTATTATTTTTTTACACAGTAAAACACACCATCCAGAAAAGCAGTCTTTCAGCCTATCAAAACAACAGGACAGAATTCAGGTTTCCCAAGTCAAGAGGAAAGAAACATCTCAGCAGGATCATCCTTCTTCCCCTACGTATGATATTCACCTATATGGCCCATACCACCACTCACTGGAAAACTAATCCTCTTTGTGAGAAACAGAACAGTTCCTTAGCAAAAGAAGCATTTCAGGGAGTTTAAGACAATCATGAGTGCAATAAATACTTCGACCTTTTTGAAAAAAATTCAGATACCTTGTCCGAGGTATTTGCTTCAACATGCTTTCCGTGTTAGAAGAAACAGACAATTCCAACCCATTTAAAATGAGTACAGGGGATTACAAGTTGTCACCAATCAGGTAACAGGATGGAAACACACTATTTCACACCATACTTCAGATATTTTGGTTGGATATTTTCTCACCTCCTTCTCCCTCTTCCTCTCCTTCATTTAAATCAATAATGCAGATATGCTTCCTCAGCTGACGTGTGTTGGAGAATTTCCGACTGCATTTCCTACATTCCAAGCTGCTTGGAGACACTTCAGACAGTTCTGGTCCTTCTTCTGTCCCAGGTGGAGTTTCTTCACTTGGAACAGGGTTACTTTCTGCCACATCTTCATCCACACAGAACTTCTTAGTGGATCCTTTTGGTCTGCCCCTTTTCCTCTTCACTACAAGAAGCTCTGGAAAGGAAAGTTAAAGTTAAAAGGAAGCTATAATTCCACAGCTAATTAGCTATAACTGCCTCATCTTCAAAAAAAAAAAGAATACAAAATGAAGTTTGAGAGCCTCTATCCCTAAAGCTTATAAAAAGGCTTAGCTTCACACAAACTTATTTCTAAGTAGTGGCATTTGTTGCCATTTCTGCTATCGGCCAATCTCAGTAACATAAATGTTACTGAGATTGGTAGATGTCAAAGTGCAACAGTTTTACAGAAATTACGCTACAAACACTCTTTTAGGTTGCTGGATAACTGTATGAGCTTGTATATTCTACAAAGTTGCTCTGCTGTGTTCTGACACTCCACAAAGAATTTTAAATTTAAATCACTCTCAGTGAAATTGCTTAACTATTGGACATGCCTTCAAACAAAAGTGTTTTTCAAACCAAAAGCTTGCTGTTGTTTAATAAAATGAACAACTGCTCTCTAATATTTCCTATGACGTGTTATTGTTTGATTGCCGAGCCAAAAGCTGGCATAAAAAAAATCGTTGGCAACAAATCAATTCCAGGAGTCATGCAACAAATGCTTCCCTAACGAATATTTTAAATAATTAAAATCAGAAGTCTTCCACAATTCTTAATAAATACAATATAACTATGTATTTCTGTAGAGGAAAGATTGATAAAATCAATGAGATGTACTGAACACAGAAATGCATGACAAAAGAAAAATCTTCACACCAGTATTCCCTGCTTAACATTTCTCTTATCACTGCTGTAGTTACTGCAAAAAGGCCAACTTGCCATTATCCTCTCACAGATATAACTGTTGGCTTCACTGACCAAACCAATCAGATCCCAAAAAAACTTATTCAACAAAAGCAGGTACTCAGATGGAAGTGGGGAAAACTTCTAAACTTCTGGAGGTACAGGTTACTTGTATCTAATACTTTAATACAATTAAAAGAATCAGTCTTCAGTAGTCTCTGTCTTTCTTAATCTCAGGAGTTGCCTGCTTGTTTTTTGGGGTTTTTTTTTTTACTTCTTTAAACCTTCTTTCCTGAAGAATTATCCAGTTGTCATCACATAGATTTTAGTTATTTACTTTGAACTTCCTCTTCTGCAAAGAATTGTCAGTTGTCAAACATCAGAGCCTGGTGTCATTTAAACCAATTTTTTGAGTCTGAGCAGACATCTGGTGAAATGTATCTACTCTGCGTAGAAGCAAAAATTAGTGCGGATGGAAAACCACTTGCTTGATGCATACAGAGAAACAGGACAGAGTGAGGGCTCTGCACAGCTTTTAAGATTCATTTTCTCTAACATTAGACACTTGAGCTCACATGTAAGTTAATATTTGTCTTCGATATTAAAGGAACAGAGAAACTACTCTTCAGAGGGCAGTTCAGATCACGTAAGGCTTGAATTGTCTCTGGATCCCACGGTGAACAAGATTACAGTTTGAAAACCTTCAGTTACGGGCAGTGAATTTCAGCTTCAGGAATTAAAACATTAAGGAGCCTGACACAGTCATAGTAATTGCAAAAATACCCCAGAGTATAATGTGTATTAAAATGTACTAAGTGAAACAGAACAGGTATAAAGTCCTTGTCAGCCACCATCTCTGAAATACCAGAGACAAAGGACTAGTACATACAAAAACTTTGCCAAGAAATCTGTTTTTAAGGCTCAGAAAAAATCAGATCTTAGGCAGTTTCAGCTTACGGCAGGCATAGCAAGGAAGTCCCTTAAAAGTTATGGGTTTTTACACTATAATATTTCCAACTCTTGACACTTCTGCAAAAAATAAAAAATAATTGTCCTTAAAATTTCATACTTCTACTGTTGGAATTTTTTTGTTTGGTGTTTTTTTGTTGTTTTTTTGTTTGCTTGGTTGATTTTTTGCACAGCACATATGGGAGAAGTATGAAATATGTCTTCTGGGTTAAAACAGAGAAAAGCCCTGTAATTAAGCAACTGTTTCAACTCCAAAGACTTGAAAGTATCTTCGGATTATTCAAGATAGAAGAGACTGCGGGTACTAAGCATAAATTGTGCCTCCTATGAGAAAGTTGCATTTCTCCTGCTCCTAGTCCAGAAACTTTCACCAAAACAAACATATATCAAAAATAAAGATTAAGATGTGTCTAAAGGTTTTTATTAAGCATTCATCAAGCCAAGAGCCTACATTCTGCCCCAAAAGTAGACACTTGACAACATAAAAATCTGAAAAAATTATCAGAGAATACATTAAAAAAACTCTAACAAACAAAACAAATTTTCACAGACCTTACTAAAGGGGTTGATTTAGAGCATATGGAGAAAGAAAGGATCTCAAGCAATCTTAAGGGAAGGTGATGGAACAGAACAGGAGGTAATGGCAGCATCTTACTCAAAATCTGTTCCGCATTTCCCTTAAGCACACCAGGCACACAAAACCCCACGTACAGAGATCACAGCTTTGAGTTAATCACGCAATTAATATCTGATGAAAAAGAAAGCATTCTGTCCTGTTACAGGAGTGATTGAGTGCCCATCTGCTTAAATATAACGTAGTAGCATTAAGAGCCTCATTATAAATACAAAAAACCAGGCCCTTTCGGATAAGTGTTTGCAGCCCTCCACCAGCAGTGTTCTGTATTTCTGCGCTATTGCACACCAGTGGAAGTAAGTTTTTCAATTATCAGCCAAAACCAGAGGGGTGATCTCTGTGCTCTCACAACTTGTCTTTGCTGCCATTCATGTCCTGTTGATACCCATCAATCGCAGCAATCAGTATTTGCTGCCCTGAGTTACAGAAATTAACATGCAATTAAAATAAGCAAGCAAACATTTATCTTCATGTCAACCTGGAAAAAGGTCACAGTTTGCCAATGTGTCAAACATAACAGGAGGAATACAGATGTGGATATTGCTCAGGTTACTACAAAATAATTAAATCCCAGGATTTGAAGAGTGAATGCAGCCACCACCTTCTCTGTGTATGACATTCTTCTCATTCTTTAACAATGCGATCATCAGATGACCCAACAGAAAGAAATGAAGCAGCATCAGGTTAAAGAAGCATGCTTCTTGACCATTTTAATGTAAATTTACCAAAAAACAGAGCAGCACTTTGACGTTAACACAGAAACTGAAAGAAGATGTTGCATGTAAGTGGAAATGTGAAAAATGCTACTTTAAGTCGGTGGTAGAACCTCTTTAGTGGCCTGTAAAATTGTAGTCTTATCACCGTAACTACTAATAGTGTGGCAAACATAAAGAATGCGTGAATTTTACAAATGTTTGTAAATGAGCCTACCAGTAGGAGAATTTACAGAAGTTCTCAAAAATTTAAGAAGGCTTGGTAGCAATGTACAGAAGAACAGGTGGACTCATGGGCAACTGGTCCATCACTAGAACTTGTGAGGCTTAGGACAGTCATTACATTTCCTTGCTCCTTGTTATCCTCTTTCCGTGACAAAGCATCTCTTGAGCTACTTTTCATTAGCAATGCCAGAACTACATTTTTAATGATGCACATGATCATCAGTTCCGGCTGCCTCTCTCTGCCCAGCTTGCCACCAGGTGGCCATTCAGCTGCACTGGAGTTATCCCAGTCCAAAGCAACACCTCAGATTAACAACACACAGTCACTGAAGAGCAGGACGTCGCCATTCGTCTGGTAGCACGTAACCAGGTGTAGCGGACAGATGTGTGCATGTTTGCCTTAAACATTTCTTGGCATTTTACAAATCTCCAGCTTGGTCAAAAACGAGACCAGTTTCTGGTCCTGTGTGGCAAACTGGTAAGTGTTAAACAGAATGTGGTAGAAGGGATCTGATAACCAGACGCCGTAAACAGCCCTGGTGCCAAATACATGCGTGAGAACAGGAATCTTGGCAAGGCAGGATCACAGAATCATAGACTGGCCTAGGCTGGAAGGGACCTTAGAGATCACCTAGTCCAACCTCCCTGTTTTGGGCAGGGACGCCACCTCTCGACTAGACCAGGCAACACATGGGGACCGAGCGGGAATCAAACCCGCGACCTTGGTGTTGATCCTTGTTGCCAGCACTGCGCTCAAACCACTGAGCTAAATGGCCTTGCCTCATAGCATATCTCCCATGGAGACAGGGCAGTTGTATGTGGCTGTAAACAACAAAATGCCCTGCTTCCCTCCCAGACACACTCCACATACAGTAAAAGTGTGTCTAAATTGAGGTGGGATAAAGCAAGAAGTTAGACAGACAGGAGACAGAGCATGTAGACAGAGATGAAGACACCAAGAAGAAAAGCGCAGGAGAAGAAGAAGAAAAGATGACGGCATCCTTGAACCCTCGTTGGCGGGAGCAACGCAGGAACCTGGACCAGTGAGCTGTGTCTCTCTTCCCCTCCTCCCCCTTTCTTTCCCCCTCCCTTTTCTCATTAAGTAATGCAGGCCTATCATACTGCTTGCTTAGTTTACATTTAGTTTCTGTCTTGTAATCATTAAGTGTAATATTGCCTGTTAGAAGTTGTTATAAGTCCTTTTTCCTTGTTATCATTCAGTAACACACAGCTTGCTGTAGTTTGTTGGATACCTCGTCCCGTCCTGGTTAACATTAAGTCTTAGGATATTTCCTGCCCTCATGTGTCTTGTAACTAAAACTGCTCGTCATGAGTCCGATCTATACGTTGTGACAAATCAATAAACATTTATTTATGGACCTTGAGACTTGTCTCACCATTGTCCACTCTGCTGGGGTATTACAGATTTAAGTCACTTGTCCCCCTCTCCTGGGCGGGACGTGACACAAGTCAATTGGAAACATCAGAAAGAAGAATTCACTGAAGTGCTGAAGACTTTAAAAGTAAGATCCTGTTCCCCCAAGAACCACTTAGTTGCTTCTGGGGATTTTACACTCAGCACAGACTCACTGAAACCAATTTTCACATTAACTGGTATTGGATGAGCAATGGCAACATTTGGGGAAGACACTCTGTGCTGTGCCATATAATTATGTACTCAAACTCATAAAAAAGACACTTCAAAAAGAGAATAGTTTATTAACTATATGGATATTTTTATCCTGTTCCTTCACAGGAATTATTCACATAAGCTTCTCCAAATCAGTCCATTTAAGAATCAGTTGTCTCAAAAATATTCAGAGCATGAGTAACACGGAACATTTCAATTTATGAGGCCAAATTATATGTAATTAATCCTTTGAAGTTCAGTTAATGTGCATAGAGAGAGATATATAAACATCTCAGCCAGATTCTATTGTGATTGTTCCCAGAGCCCTAGGTTTTAATACAAGGAAAATGTAAAATTAATATAAGGAAACATTAAAATAACAGTAACTTCACTGTTGAACATTTTTAAATCTTCATAGCTTAGACTGTCAACCCTGTAGATTCTGGCATGTCAGTACTGCGGATTCTCGTGGGCTTAATGATCCTCAGTACAATGGTTACCTCAAAACTAAGCTTTACCAAAACTGATTCACTATATAACACCACATTTAAAGGGAAGGATTCGCCAAAGTTGCTTCCTTGCATGAAGGAAAATGCAACAAATAGTTAGGACGATCCATTTTAAGTATACCACTCAGTTTTGTTCTCTGATTTTCTACCCCTCAGCCTTAGAGCAATCATACATACAATTAGTTACACATGTGCTAAGCATCTTCAATAAGCCGTTTCAATATTGTACCGAGGCAAATATCTCTGACTCTCGAAGAGAAGGAGAGACAAGATATCACTGTTGAACGACCCTTCTTCTTCAAACCTGTGCAAGTGAGCAGTCACCACACGGCCAGCATGATTCAAACATTTGTCAGAAGTCACAAAACACTTGTGCGAGTGTTCACATAAACATCCCAACCAGATTTTAAACAGCTACATGTATTACGTGACACAAATCCTTCCTCAAGTGTCAGTATAAAAAGCTTGTATTTTATTTAACCAATTTCAACAGCATATGGCTGTATTCAGAATCTTCTGCACAAGGTGTCATACAAATAAATAGCGATAAATCTCATCCGGAGCCTTATATCGTTACTGTTATTGCATATATCGTGGTACCTGGGAGCAGTTCTTAACCCCAAGTGTGAACGCACCCTCGTCTTGTATTCTGTGTTCCAGTAAGGCTGAGGCTGATGCACGTGCCACAGTTTAAGGTGACCTTAACGAGATAAACTCCCTGGAGAAAATTATGATACCCAGTCTGTAACTTTCTTTGAGCTTTCATAATCAACAGAGCACATATCCCATAACGCAGATAGAGCCTTAAACAATGATCATCAGGGCATAACATTATGAAGAGATGAAGCTTGGGCCATTGAAACTGTCCCTCAAATCATTACAATTCTACTACTAAGTAGGAGGAAAAAAACCAAACAAATCCAGAGTTTTGACAAGCACTTTGAAGGAGACAGAGATCCTTATAAAAAGTTTTGAAAGGAAACTCTATGCAAAAGTGGAGTACGGGTGACTACAGTTAACCAGTAAATACCACATCCCAAACAAATGTCACAGTCCAGTGCTGGGCAAAAGGGACCCGTAACAGCAACATCTGCCCAGTACTTGTGATTCCACTTGCTAAAAAAATTTCTAAAATCATCCTACCAAAATGGTTAAGACAAATCAACTCTAAATAAATCATGACCTAACTATGAGAAAGTGGCACATCTAAACAAAATTCAGCAGAGAGCACTGCCAGTGAAATAACATTAGAGTAATAAACATAAACTCCTTGCGGAGCATTTCGCTTGTTTGAGGTACTTATGAAATCATTAATTTATTACTCACGCATAACAAAGAACTCCACCAACAAACTAGCATCTGCTCATCTATACCAATTCTGGAATAGCTAGTGTTTACCAATATTTAGAAATAAAACTATGCTTTCAAAGGACAAAAAGAAGTCCATCTCTCAGTCAACAAGTAATAAAAGGAAGTTGTAATTTGTAAGACCATTATTCAACAATCACTTCTTTCAGTGAGAACACTGAATTACTACAAAAAAGGCTCCACTGAGGAAAAATCATATACTCTAAATTTTATTTATCTGCTGCAGATACTGTAATGAGAGGGAAAAAATTGGTGCCTTGAAAGAACTCTCCAAATTCCTATATTCCACTCAGAAATAACCTATTTTTTAAAGGAGAAGACGGGAAATAATTGAATAGGATTTTATAACAGACTACCCTCTTCTCCACTCAATCTGTGTGATGGGAAGGAAGAAATATTAAAGTAGATCTAGAATATGAGTTGAAATCTATGTGAAAGTAATTTAACTTGACATTCTTACTGACAGCAGATGGCAAAGAACTGGACTACATAAAAGGCAGTGCCATGCCGTCATATCAGATGATGAAATACATTCACACACAAAATGTTTAAAAGTTACGGAATATGTAACTTAACATACAGATGTTACGTATTATATTATTGTATTTGCAAAGTTATTTTCTTAAAAGCTGCATAAGTCTGTTGCTTCAGATCGTAACAGTAATCACATCCTGTTCTCGTAAATGTACCATGTGTGCTTAACAACAACATAGGAAGTGCAGACAGTCCCTGACACAAATGCAAAAACAAGTTTATAGAAGAGACTTTTTACTAAAACCAGACTATTTTACAAAGTACCAGTCTCACTGTGCTCAGAAACATAATGAAGGGATAACAGGACAAGAAGATTTAAGAAAGGGCGAGGCATTCTGCATGCCCAAGAATAGCATTTTGAACCTTGATATAGATTTGAAGTTTATTCACCTTCTTCTAATGTACTATTAGGTTTAGGCATTGTGTAAAATGATAATCTGGTGAGATTTTTCCTCACCAACTATCTAAGGAGAGAGTAGAAATAGTTGAATGCTATATGACCATTATTAGAAATACCTTCTTATGTTGATGCATTTAATATAACTGCTGACTTACTGCTGGCAAATAAATGAAGAAATATCATGTGTGTATGTTATTAATGAAAATATTTTAAATATTGTATTGTGGGTTTTATTCATAAGCATGGTTTTTTAAATCCAGAAATCATAACGTTTAAAAAAATCGTAGTAGTTGTGTCAAGTAAGAGGCTTGCCAACAACATAAATCCATTGCTCAGTAGGGTTGTAAAAGAAGATATAATCACTAAGTCTGAATTATTTTCAATCCATTGCTAGTATTCCAAGGGATTGTAACTATAATAATTTAAAATTGAACGAATCTAACTTCTTCCACTGCAGAATGTAATTGCTCTGTATAACTAATTCAACTTTTGTCTACCTGATTGCTTTATTTACCAGTGCCAATA
>NW_009734657.1:0-6348 GCF_000703405.1 Apaloderma vittatum | reverse complement strand
AGAAGTGCTTTCTGCTCCTCCTCCTCCCCTGCCTTCCTCCAGCTCTGCCCTCCAGCCCTCCATGCCTGCACAGGCAGCAGCAGGACTTCCAGAGGTCTTACGTTGCCATGGGGAACAAGCCAGCTCAAATCATCCCCACCATGGGTGTCCCCTGTTAGACTCCTTGCAGCTGTCCAACCTCATCTCTGATTGCTGTCTTTGCTTTTGTTTTTAACAAAAGCCATTAAGCTCGGAACACTGAAATCCCTACTGAGCCTTCACTTTTCCAGAGCTGCCATATACAGCCTGGCACAGATGTAATGAGAGTTTCAGAAACACTAAATCAAGCCAATGTAGTAAATTCCCATTGGAAATGATCACTGGCGTCTATAAAGTTTAACATTACCCTCTGTCCAACACGAAATCTCTTGGCAGAAATGATGTAAACTTGTCTTTACTAAATGTATTAATGGAGATGGGGGATAACCCTTGCTAATAAATAGACTGTAAATATAGTCTTCCTGCGTCTGAAAATAAGAAAGGAAATGGAAAACTGAAGGAAAAAGAAGAGAAAAGGAAAAGGAAGAGAGAAAGCATTTTCCTCTTCTATTCAGGATTTTTTTCTTTCTTTCAAGCCCCAAGTAGAGACTGTACAACTACAAAATCATAATCCATGCAGCCTCCTGGAGGTGGTATCAGATGAATTCCAACTTTTAGGCCAATCATAGGGGTTGTGCAGGCAAGACCTTCAAAATATGTGGGCTCAACAATTTCCTTATTGGCTTTTAGGTGATCTTGGCCAAGTCACTTAACTCCGTGCTTCAGCCTTGCTTGTGGTCTGGCAGCGATAACTAAAGACAACTGGGTTTTGGAACTACGCCTATTCATAGCATAATCTGAAAATTGTTCAATAATTATTATTTTACTTGTTATTTTGCTTTTGGGGAAGATAGAGACAAGGGACAATTTTCCACTGGGAAAAAATCCAACATACAGCCTCAGACCAAGCTGGCATTAATCAATCTGCTAGTAAATCTTCAGCTCAGTTTATGGGAACAGTAGTCCCTCAGAACTCCCACAGGTCCTGTTTCCCTGGGAGAGGACACCTCTGGAGACACAACGTGTGGGCCAAAGCAGTCAGTCTGAGGAGCAGTGTGATTCACAGTGGTGGCTGGAGCACAAGCAGTGTCTCCAGGGTACAGCAGGAGGTGTCACTGAGGCTGCCAAAGGGATTCATATGATCAGCTCCAGTGCAGGTGTGCAGACAAAATTTTTTGAACTCATATAATTTACTGACTTTGGAATTTTTCATGCTGATCTGATTTTCTAGCCCAAACACTAAACGACAAGGAAACAGGAAATATCTGATTTCCCAGAAAGAATGTTTTTCCTTTTTCTCCTATTTTTCTCTCATATCACTTGTTTCCTCTCTCCTTGTCCTATACCTGCAAAACTTTGTGTTAGCTGATAGACTTTCTAAGGAATGCCCTAATCCTGCATGTTATAGCTTAGTATTGTTTTCCTCTTGGCTGAAGCCTAGAGAAACTATGCCAAAATAGAAACAATAAACAATAAAAAAAAAAGAAAGAAAATTGAAATTACTCAAGTATTGAGCTAATCTCAAATAAGAGAGAAACATAAAACTTAAGAAAAATCCAGGTGTGTGGAACAAGCACGTACTGCCTTGATTGAAACCCAGAAATATTCTAAATCTTATAAAATGCTAATAGCAAAGCTACTGGTCCCTTAAGTGAACATTTTACTAAATCACAGGCATTTAATTTCTTTTCATGCATTTCAATAACATGCATTGCCTGAAAATAAAGCACTAAAAGAAATGTGAAGATTCTGTTTATCAAAAAAAAATATTTGTTATGACAATTAGAGTCTTTTCAAAATGATATTTTAAAATATTATCCATCAGCTAAACACAGAGAAAGCACATAATTTGGCACTAATTTGCCACTAACTCAAAATAGAGGGCATATTTCAGTAAAGTATCTTGAGTAACCTTAGCAAAGGAATTTAAAGGAATTCCTGATATTACTAAGTGGATGGAAAGATCTGGCACTTTGGAAACCCCAGGGATTAAATATCCGTGTATTTCTAATCAGACCAACTTCATTAGTGCACTTTGGAAAGAACTGTAACTGATTAACTGATAGTTAACCAGCGGAACTGATTTTGATTTCAGACCAGGACCCCACACATTGTTAGGGCCATTTTACTTAGGGACAGATAACTTGTCTGCAATTCTGAAAAGCAGAATTGTGGAAGAGAATAAAATCTTTTGCCTAGAATGACTCTGGAAGGCTTAGGTTAGTCGTCTGTGTTTGATGTGACCTTAACGAATCAGAAAGCTTTTTGATTTCATTTTATTTCTCTGAATGTGCAATTGCAAGATCCATGGTCTTCCTTAACACTTCCTAAAACACTGGACTGAGCCTCAAGGTAAAATCAACTCCCAGTCTGCCTATGGATTTCCTCTGGATAAATCTGATGGATGGACTGTTCTGTGGATGAGAAATCGGTTGGATGGTCACACCCGGAGGGTTGTGATCAATGGTCGATGTCCAGATGGAGATGGGTGACAAGTGGCGTCCCTCAGGGTTCCATGCTGGGACAACCGCTGTTGAGTATCTTCGTCAATGACACAGACAGGGGGATCGAGTGCACTCTCAGCAGGTTTGCAGATGACGCCAAGCTGAGTGATGCAGCCAGCATGCCCAGAAGGATGGGATATTGCCAGAGGGACCTGGACGAACTGGAGAAGGGGGCCCACGTGAACCTCATGAGGTTCAACAAGACCAAGTACAAGGTCCTGCTCCTGGGTTGGGGCCATCCACATTATCAATACAGACTGGAGGTTGACAGGATTGAGAACAGCCCTGGTGAAATGGACTCAGAGGTACTTGTGAACAGAAAACGGGACATGAGCCACAAACGTGCGCTCGCAGCCCAGAAGGCCAATCGATTCCTGCGCTGCGTCGTGTGAAGCATGGCCATCAGGTCAAGAGAACTGATTCTGCTCCTCTGCTCTGCTCTGGTGAGACCTCACCTGGAGCACTTTATGAAGCTCTGAGACCCCCAACAAGAGAAGGACATGGACCTACTGGAGCGAGTCCAGAGGAGGATCACAAAAGTGATCAGAGGGCTGGAGCACCTCTCATATGAGGACAGGCTGAGAGAGTTGGGGTTATTCAGCCTGGACAAAAGAAGTCTCTGGGGAGATCTTATAGTAGCCTTTTGGTACTTAAAGGGAACCTATAAGAAAGACAGGGCAATCTTTTTACCAAGGCCTGTTGCAACAAGACAAGGGGCAATGGTTTTAAACTAGAGCAGGATAGATTTAGATTAGACACTAGGAAGAAGTTCTTCACTTTGAGGATGGTTAGGTACTGGAATAAGTTGCCCGGGAGAGGTGGTGGAGGCCCCATCTCTGGAAACAGTGTCAGACTTGATGGGGCTCTGAGAAACCCGATCTAATTAAAGATGTCCCTGCTCACTGCAGGGAGGTTGGACTAGATGACCTTTAAAGTTCCCTTCCAGCCCAACACATTCTATGAATCTAAATCATGCTTACTAAAGGATGACTTTATTTCTTATCTTTCTTCCCTATTAAAAAAGCTGTGGTAGTAACCCTCCATTAAGCCTGGGGAGCTGTTCAGACACTGTAACAACATCAACATTTCATTAAGGCTAAGCATTAAGTATTCAGGTAACAGGACTTTTCAATGAGTTCAGTGCAGGCGTGGGTTGAGATTCAGTTTGCTAACTGATCTTCCATCTCTTCTGTCCACAAAACCTTAAAGATGGAGCTGGTCCTGCTTTATTAAGAAATTGGAGTTATTAATGTGTGTGGAAATGTATGCCCTGAGAATATTGGTACAGACAACATGAACACTGACATCTTAAAAGTACAAGATTTTGAGGAATCAAATCTGCATTAGGGCTGAAACTGCAGGTCTGCAGAAATGAATCGCCATATTGCCATATATTTCATAGGTAACTTCAAAGGAACATATTTTTCATCTCAGAGGTCAAATTTAGTGCTTCAGTGAATTTAGAAGACTCCTTGAAAATAAACAAACTGTTACACACAATTCCTCAGTAAGTGGGAACTCAGGTCTTAATCTTTTTACAAACCTTATTCAAATAACAATTTTAGTGGAGCTGCACCAGCAACTACAAAACAGAGCAATGAGACTAGACCTTTAGCTTTATCATAAAGTGGGTGATAAATATAGCCTTGTGAACTGTGTAAGCCAGCTCAATAAAAGTGTTGCTGTGCAGAGACTAGTAAAACTCTAGGTAGGAAAGATAAACACGAAGCAGTACAGACATCTCAGCTGTGCAAGTCATAGAGCAGTATATTTCAGCAATATAAACGTACATTTATTCAAATCTATAGAAAACCATTTTATGAAGAAATGCTGTGTTGTGTTCTGGTTCTGTTCTTCAGCTGAATACTTTGCTTCTGTAAGACACTTCCACACAAAAGAGACAATTGCTTTTGTTCAACATTTACCCGAATTCTTTCCTATCCATTATAATAAGAAAATAATCAACTTCTCTCTTTCAGATTTACACAAGTTTATTTGAATTTCCTGAAAGGGGATTGATCTGATCGATGATGGTAGGCTGCTTCAAGGACAGTGACACACACGTGACATCCACAGAAACCTAAAAGCCTGGCATCATTTTCCTGATCTCCTTCCTTCTCACTCTACCATTTCTCCACGCATTCTCATAAATGTGGGTGTCTCAGGTATCTTGCTGAAGGATAAATCTTATAGATGTAGATTTATCTTAATTTCCAGTAAACAGCCATTCCCACTGGCTGTATTTGCTGCTCTGCTGGGCTATGTTATCTCACAGCAGGCCCTGAAGTGCTTCGGCTTCATTAAAAAGAGCTCAGTCACGCACAGCATTCAGGAATGAAATGCTTGCTGATGTCTCTCCTACTCCTTCACAACCCCCCCCGCCACCTCCCCACTCAAGAAAAAAAACACAGTGCCTGATCATCTTCTTGCATATCCTTACCATCATCTATTTTAGGGCAGTGTCATTCACCTAAGGCAACATCCCAGCCTCAGATCCACTGGGCAAATCTGGCTGCCCAAACATTTCTTTACACAATATATATATTATATTCACATTATAAGTAAGACTCTTTCGTATTGACCTTTATATTTTGCCTTCTGCTCACCTTAAGTTCAAAACTGCTCCTTGGTTCTGGTAGGGAATTGCTTTTTCAGAGCAACACCCTGAGGCACACCAAAGTAACAAGGAAATTCAACCTGGCATGCTCTTCTCTGTACTCTTTGCTTGCAACAGAAATCAATAAAGTGCTGCTGTTGGGAGGCCAGCTGAGATGAATCACCTCTAGGTAGTGCTGGTGCCTACACGCTGCAATGTTTTTCTAAAGGTCCTTGACTGTTCAGTTTTGCAACGGTTATCTGAAGGCTGTAGGTCCATCTGAAATTCTCAGAGCATCATGGTTACTCTTCTCCCCATGGGTGATCCACCCCTGCAAGAAGCCCTTGCTTTCAAAGCATCGAGTTAGCAGGCTCATTTACTGGGCAAAGCAGTACTAATTCTGTTCGCCTAGCCTGACAGACGGTGCCAGACTTGTCTGGTAAATCCTTTTATGATGTGTGGTCCACAGAGATAGAACAGATGAGAATTTTGCTAAGAGATTAATTTCCCAAAAAGAACATACACATTTTGCCTTGCATATTTTTGGGGCCAAGGAGAGATGAAAATTAAAACTCCTAAACTTCCTAAAAAAAACACACCAAAAAAACCCCCAAAACAACAACAAAACTACAGGAAAAAAAAGGTCAAGAAAGTTATTATGCAAATAATTTCATAAATATAAAACATATTATTTGTGCTTAGCAGACATTCAAACAGTATAGAGAAGGTATGTTTACACACTATGCAGGAATCCTATCTGTGGTTAGGGTCCAAAGAAGATCTAGGAACTGTGCACTGCTGATGAAAGGATGAAAGAATCTGAGAATAAAATGAACATAACTAAAGTGGGAAATTAGATTTATGTGTGATTTATGACACCTCCTGTCCTTCCTGTTGGCAAGTTTCACAAGGATGTGCATCGCTAGACTGTTGCCTTCCCCTTGGGAACTTCCAGCTCTTGTCAAGGACGTCTCACAAAGATCCTGTCGTGGGTTGGGGCTGGGTTGGCCACTAAATGCTGACAGAAGCATCCAACCTCTGCTTCCCCCTCAAGATGGAAAGGAAAAGGGAATGAGGCAGAGCGACTTATGGATTGAAAATAAATGAAAACAGCTTTAAGGAATACGGAAATAAAAAAATAGCAAACTATTGTATTGGGTTGGCTCAGCC
>NW_009734656.1:0-24444 GCF_000703405.1 Apaloderma vittatum | reverse complement strand
ATTTACAAAATTTTGTCAAAGGTTAGGGCCGGGCCAAACACTAAATGAAGGACAAATGCTCTCTGATAACTTTCTATTTCCATTCACACTTTAGAGTACTCCAAAATACATTAGAGTTATAATTAATTTATTTATGTGAGCTGAACATTTGACCTTGTTAGTGAAAGCTAAGTTGATAAGGGCAGCTATAAGAAGAATTTAATGAAGTGTGGCTATTTACTGATGTATTTTCCTGGACAAGAGAGGAAGACATCCATACGAAAGATAATACAATAATACTGGCAATAAAAAATAATATATTTATTTATAGTTTAAGCTTTTAAATATTTATATACTTAAATTTATTTAATGTAATAATTTACTCTTAAAATTGCCTATTTCTATATGTTGATATTTAGTTTAAATATATTCATATTAGACATTATTTATATGTGTATATAATATATTTATAATATTATGAGAAAAAGCAGTCAGGTAGGAAACTCATTATACTCACCACAAGCCTCAATTCCAAATGTCTAGCTCATGTTTTGAATAAACTAAGTTTAATGAGATCATAAATAGAGTAAAGCATACAGTCTGAACTCTTACACACACAACTGGGTGCCTGGCATATCTTCCCATGGCTTGCTTAGTTTTCTTATTTATGACCCATATGAGTAGCTAAAGTTACAACCTGTCAGCTGAGACACAGGAGAAGACAAAGCACATGCTTTTAGCCATTAGAAAAGCAAAATAAATATGTTAATTTAAAAATCAAGCAACCTTTACAAAGCAGATTTTACTTTCGTTCATCCATGTGTATTACTTATAGCAGATGAAGCTTACGGACAGCTGTAGCAGATCACACCACAGCTCTGTTTAGCCACAGAATTTCTGAAAGTTTCCAGTAGAAAATACCTTGTGATAGGGATAGTAGGAGGAAAAGCATAGGCTTGATTTTGTGCACTTGTGGCCTTATTGTGGCCTTGTAGCACATAGAGTGCTCTCTCCTTCAACTTTTACATAACTTTATATATTTGGAGTTCCACCATCAGGATGTACCAGGAGAACAGACTGAGGGAAAGATGTGGCAGGCAATATTTTTAGTGTCTTTTCATGAAGTTCCTAGAAGTAAAACCTGCCTGGGCTTATCCCTACACCAGTAATTTATGTTGACAGCTGGTATTATTCACTCTAGCCTGATGCTAAAAAAAGTAGCAAATGTGTGCACTGCTTCTTCTGACCTAGCACTTGCTCCAGTTTCCCTTGTCTGAGTAGGTAATAATTTGCATTAGGAAACCTCGAAGGTCAGCCTCTCCTAAAAGTAGTAGTTTTCTGGCATCTCCATAGCGTGGCCATCAACTATTGACAGATCCAGATAGCTGTGTTGTTTGTTTATTTGGTTTTTCTTTAACACTACTTTCACCCTTTTTCACTGTCATAAAGATAGTCCCTTCCCTTCCTCAGCAAACAGAACATGTTCTTATTGCTATGAATGTTTGCTTTTGTAGATGTCTTGCTTTCAGCTGAAAGCTCTCTTTATTCAAATCCCTCAGTGCTTCTATTCAGCTGGTATGAGTCGTACATTGGCTTTACTGTATTTGCATTCACTAAAAAATTTCTGAGACCTCTGGTGGGCAAAAAAATATAATATCTGGTGTTCCTATGAATGTGTATATTTCATAAATGTTGATTTTTAGACCTGGCTGAGGGTTGAATCTTTATCAAAAATGCTTTATCTCTTCTATCTCCAACCTCAGAAGCATCGACACATTCTCATAAAAACAACTTTCTTTGTCATCTAGAAATAGCCTGTATTTAATAAATGTTTAAATAACCTATTTTTCATTGAAGAGTCAGAAGTCAGTACATTGAATTTCTTCCTTATTTTTCATTACAAAATTCACAAATTTGTGGTAATTCTCTTTGAGTTCTAGGCCCTACGTTTAATTTAAAGTAGTTAATTTCTTATCTATTTCTTGCCTAAATGTGTTGTCTGCCAGGTGGACATGGAAGGTAATTTAGAAACCAGACACAACTGTTAGTGTTCAGCTACATCTGATAAAAGCTCACAAAATGTCTTTACCAACAGAAGAGAAAAAATGTAACTTTTTTTCTATTTAGTATTGTTGATAGTTACTATTTCTTGTGCATCTCTGTTTCAACTTCCTTTTCAGTAAGTTGAGAATGCATGGAAATGCATTGTAGATGTCTGGAAACAGATCAGAAAAAGCAAAGTTAAATGTTAACTTAACTCTTTTTTTAATGTTTGTGTTACTTTCATTGTTGTTGATAGGAATGGGAATAGAGTGCTTTACTGCCAAGAAAGAATGAACATACAATCTTCTTTATATATAGGATTAAAGTCCCAAACATTTTTTGCGTGTTAAATGAATGACGAGCAGTATTAGATATTCCTAAAAATCTGTGTGTGATTGATCTACAAGTCTGAGCTGAAAATTTCATTAGATTTACTTCACTTGTGCACAATGTTATAATCGGTGACTCCCTCACCATTTTTGTCAGTAGTACTATTAAAGATTGAGACATTTTGTGAGATGTGTATGTTTATAGTTTTTCTAAAACAGAGTGATTTACATTACAACCAGGAAGATAATACACTAATACATTGCACATGCAACTCCTTACTCTTCTTTCAACTGGGAAATGAAAATGTAATGAAACTGAATTCCATTTGGATGGCATTGATTACTCTGTAGACAGTTTAACTTTGCAAAACCATTTTCATAATGTTCACATCTGGTTCTACATCAAAGAGGCAAACTTAACATATATTATGTTTCGTTATTTATCTCTCAAGTGCCTTGAATACACTAACCACTGTTACTGCAATAAGTGAGTAGTATCAAGTGATACCCTGTTTAGTTCTGAATGTAACATGAAGTAAAAGCCCATTTTGTTTTACCATAAAAAAGTAGAATTGTCTCCTGTAATGATATTTTGGACTAATTGAATTCTAGGTGTATTTTTATACAACGTGGTGCTTAAGAAACAGAAATTTTGAGCATCTAAAATATATGGATTTCTTTGCAGAAGCTCCAGATCATTGTTCTGTAAGTCAATCTTTGTGAAAAGATGTATTGTCCTAAATACACCATAAGTTTTAAAAGGCAGTTATTGAAACATGGACTGTCACTTACAGTGATATATAACAAGTAAGAATATGGCAAGTGGTTTTGATTTCTCTCACATTTTCTGTTAATTCCTTTTTCTTTGTGCAAATTAGCAGCATCACAGTACTCCTAATGCCACTTTTAGGTAGCTAAACAATTATGAGCTCTTAAATAAAGATGAAACTAGTTAGTGTTAAGTTATTTGTGATTCTCCTTTGGTAGCCTGATCCATAACTATGGTTGCAGGACAAGGACAAGTCCATATTTCCATCTTTTTTCAGCTTTGCTTTTCTGTCCCTGCGGGATGCCATTGCCATTGTCAGGTAGTCACCACACTGTGGTAGACTTCTTGCTTTGCAACCCATCACTGTTACAAAGAAAGTCTCCTGGGCCATAACAATAAACACTGGTTGCATTGCTGTTTTTTCTAATCAGCTGAGTGGAGCGTTTTTCACAGAATCATAGAATGGTTTGGGTTAGAAGGGAATTTTAAAGGCTGTCTGGTCCAACTTCCTGCAACGAGCAGGGATATTTTGAACTAGATCAGGTTGCTCAGAGCCCTGCCCAACCTGACCTTGGACATTTCCAGGGATGGACTTTTTACCACCCCGGTGGGCAAACTGTTCCAGTGTTTCATCACCCTCACTGTAAAAAAATTTCTTCCTCATATCTAGTGTGAATCTACCTTTTTTTAGTTTACAACAATTATACCTTTGTATCACAACAGACCCTACTAAAAAGTTTATTCCCTCTGTCATGTTCTCTTTCCTATTTCCATGAATGAGCACGGTATTGTTACAGCTCTCCAGACAGTGTTTCACATAAAGCAGGATGTACTCGATCTACCTGCGTTTATTACCTGCTAAAGCACAAATATTCTGACTGACCTTTATCTAGGTGTTGTAGGAGGGATTTCAACTTTTTGTCCTCCGATTGTTTCCCCAAAACTCAACTGAAGTATAGTCTCTGACTGTTGAAGTGAGACTCAAAGACTGTATCTCCTCCTCCTCACTGCAGCTTATATGTTATGCAACATCTTTTCACTCTGCAAAATGGGGAAAATGACAATGCCATATTTCATATATAGTGGTATTTAAAGACTTTAAAGTGTGTAATCTTCTAGGTTACTGTGATAGTCTACCAAGGTCTGTATTTGATAATATGTTCTGGTATGCAAGTTTTACACAGAACATTATGGTAGTTGTTAAGCAAGATGAAAGCACGAGCTTATTGTTTTGAAATACAATTCATATTTCCTGTTAGCTGAAATCTACTTCAACAAGAGAATTATTGCCTATGCTTTCCAATAGTGATTCAAAGTGCAATTACTCGTGAAGTGTAATACATTCTATTTTAAGACTTGTCTTAGAATAGAACAAAATTAAGAAAATTATTGAAGGCTACACTTGTGCAGAAAAATAAATAAACAATTCCAGAAGGGCTTTGAGATTTTAAAATCAAACTTGTGACCAAAATAGGAAAAATGATTGCTTCTATTTTTTCCTCAAAGGGATGCATTTTAGTTCCATTTTAATAAGATTTTCATAAATTTGCATTAAATCTATGTGTTTTAATTGTAATAATTTTCAGTATTTTTAAATAAAGAACAAACATTTTCAAACCAAAAAGTAAACACTATCCCAAAAGTGTATGTTTTGATAGGGGGCCGGTTAGCTCAGTGGTTTGAGCAGCGGTGCTGACAACAATGACAGACATCGAGGTCACGGATTCGATTCCCGCTTGGTCTCCATGTGTTGCCTGGTCTACTCGAGAGGTGGCATCCCTGCCCACAACAAGGAGGTTGGACTAGATGATCTCTAAGGTCCCTTCCAGCCTAGGCCATTCTATGATTCTATGATAACATCAGAATTTTTTCAATTCTGAAAAAAATTCCAACAGGAGCACTAAGAATATATATATCAATGAATAAAAGCTAGACATTGTGAAAGGTTTAAGTAAAATGTAAAGAGTTTCTCTATTTACCATAGGAAGGATATTTGATATTGAACCTTTCAGTGCATGATTTTATTAGGGCAACCTTAAAATTTAGTAACAGGCCTATATTTTTCCCCTCCAGAGAACATAGTGGCAAAACGTTGATGGTACACAGAGAGGGAAAAATTATTTCAGGTCTTCCCATTCTGAACCATAAAAACCATTCTAGAATAAACATTTTTGTGCCGTACCTCTAATCCTCTAAAGAGGATTATGCCTTGGTTTTACTATTGTGACCAGTGTTTGCTCATGACTATTATATATCGTTTTGAGCAATGAAATATGGCTGTTTTTTGAGCAATGAAATATGACTGTGTGTATATTATCAGTGGATCATAAAATCAGAATCACAGAATGGTTTATGTTGGAAGGTACCTCAAGATCATCTATTTCCAACCCCCCCCGCCATGGGCAGAGACACCGTCCATTAGAACAGATTGCTCAAAGCCCCATCCAACCTGGCCTTAAAGTCATGTGTAAAATAACATCTATGATTTCTGAAAGTATTTTAGGCCAGTCTGTAATTTATTATATTTTCTCACCCTTCCAAATGAATAAAACAGTAATATAATCTGTTTTATTACAGTTCTTAAAGTGGTCCGGGTTATGTGGTCGTCCCACTGTTATAGAGTAACTGAATCTAGTCAACAACCATACCATTTATTGTGCAATGGAATTGTTTTGTAAAACAGTGTAAAAGCTTAACATATTTTCAAACTAGGAAGCAAAATTCAAACAATTGATAAACTGACCTTCTAATCTACTCTTGTGCTTCCGTCACTGGACAGGCACAACAATCTGTTCAACTTACCAAGGGTCCAATAATGCCTAGATCTCACTGGGTTTCGTAAAATAAGCATTCACATAACAGATAAATATAAATATATACTCAACGGCTTTCTTAAAACATGTCTTTACCTCTGAGAGTGCAAAACAACATCCTTTCCAACTGCATTGCTAGGATGCATCGCTAGTTAAATGCTAGCATTTTAAACAAATAATTCACATGTGCACAGGGTCAAAACTGTCAGGGACACCATAACTGACCTTTGGCAAGTACTGAAGAGCAATGGATGAATTCAGTAAGACAGCTATGTCTGAATATATATTGTGATTACATTTATCCTGATGGAAAATTAGACTTTGATATATACCTTTTATTAGTGAGCATCCTGGAATGTTAGCCACTCCATGGCTAACATTAGGTTGTTTAAAAATCTATGTATGTCTTAAGAAAAAATAGCAGTTTTTCGAAACAAAGCCAACAACCTACTTAAGACATACAAAATAAAGTTCAGTTGTACAGCGAGAGGGAGAAAATACAATTTTACACTTTTACAGCATTATAGACATGTCTAATCTTAAGAAAATGGGGCATCACAATGATTTTAATAAGTCCTTTTAATTTCCTTTTTACATTCATGAATTAAAAATGAACAGAAAATTTTCACAGTACAAATGTAAGTTTATCTGGAAGTAAGGGGTATTGTTTTGATTTTATAGCTGATTCTGCATATTAAAAGCTTCTATGAAAATTCCTCATCCAAAATTAGTTATCACAGCTTTTATATTTCTTGTTATATATCTTGATAATGTGTATTTTCATATTAAACAGAAACCTTCCACAGTTTGGAAGAAGGGTTTTTTTCTACAAACTTGTAAGCCAAATAGAATCATAGAATGGCCTAGGCTGGAAGGGACCTTAGAGATCATCTCGTCCAACCTCCCTGTTTTGGGCAGAGACGCCACCTCTCGACTAGACCAGGCAACACATGGGGATCAAGCGGGAATCGAACCCGCGACCTCGGTGTCGGTCGTTGTTGCCAGCACCACGCTCAAACCACTGAGCTAACCGGCACCCTAAATATATAAACTGAAATTACATATATGGATTTCTTTGTCCATAATGTCTCTCCCATAATTTTTACCACTATAGACTGATGGATCATTTCAGGTGTACTTTAGAAATCTAATTAGGGATCAATGATAAAATTGTCAGATAATTCTTCCTTGAAATAGTAATTTGCCTTACATCTGGCTGTGCTATATGTAGTTCACTGCTTTTCAACGCTATTCAGAACTATAGTTTTTCTTTACTTATTAATAAAATAAAACTTTTCAGGAAAAATGCAGCAGGAAAAAAACACTTAAGAGTGGGGGTAGGACCTGTAAATTGAAAAATGTAGTAAATTTAACAGAGTTTTAGTATCTGTAAACTTTTTTAATTGTAGTCTATTTAATTTCAGAATTACTGTAGAGTTTGGAGACAGTTGGGAGTTCTGTTTCATAGAATGTAAGACATAATTCAGTTCACCTTTTTTCTTTGTTAGAGGTTTTTGTTTTGTTACTCTACTGTTCAAGTTTGCAGTAGCACTGAATGAAAGATACTGTTTTCTGCTCTGTTGATTGTTGGGAATAGGCTTATATGTTATCTTTTCTTCCATTGGCAAGAAACTACAACTTAAGCTGAGCAAACCCTAGAAATCCCTGTATCAATTGGCATTTCAAGATCTCAGTTTCAGTACAATCGAAATTTTTGTGTTCACTTCTACACAACATTGATATTTTTCATACTTACTTTAAGTTATATCCTGATGTGCAATAGTGAAAGTTACTCTGTAAATTAATTTAATAATATTTTATAACATACACTACCTACCAGTCTTGTAGAAAAGCCAAGTATTTTATAAAAGCCTCATGTAACAGATACGTTATGGATATTCCATATAGGCTAAGGATTGTTTTTATTCTTAAAAAATACCTTAGATGAAACATTCACTTCCTTAATTTCAGGAGCTGATGCTGTGGAGGCCCAGTGTAAAAGATTTGAAGTGAGGGCAAGCGAAGGTGGAAAAGTATTGTTTTCTGCAGACGAAGATGAGATTGTCATTGGAGCTGACAGACTGAAAGTAACAGGTATGGTAATAACAAAATTTCTAAAGAAATATAAATGCTCTTGTAATAATCAATCCATCAGTCCTCTACAAAGAGTAGAGGAAGAAGTCTTCTCATCACCAGTGGTTGCTTGACCAATCAAAAGATATTGCATAGTCTAAAAATGAGTTCCTCTAAAGACAGACTTCAATTTAAACTCTGCAGGTCCAAGTATGACAAAAATGACCTTTACCACAGAGATTTGGCTTTTAAATGTTACCATTAAGCATTATTTTGTGGTATCTATATAATTTGTTTAGGTAATGCCCTTTCACAATGATAAAAACTATTATTATATACTATGACTTTTGTTTTTTCTGTATACAAATACCAAGACTCACTTCCATGTGAATTAAGGGTACATACTCTGCTTTAGGAAGCTCCGCTGAAGCATAACAAGTAGAAATCTTGTCTTGACTTGAACATTTTTTCAATAAAATAAGAAAAATAATTCTAGTTAGCATTTTACTGTTGTTGTTATGCATACCTATCATATCTTAGAAATGTATGTGGTTATAAAAAAAAATTCACTTACCTAAATTTATTTTAGATAAATACTTAAACTTTGCTTCATAATATCTTATCTGAATGTAGGCTGGACTTGAACTATTCATTCATGATCTAGAGTAACATACAAAATTTGAAGTGCTTCACCAGTCGAGATTGTTTAGCTCAGGTCATAACGTATCTAAGGATATCTTCTTTACAGAGTCTAAAATCAATCTACTCATTTGAAAGTTCAATTTCATGGAAAGTATAAGGTGACTCTGGTTTATCATCATTATTATGATATCCCTTTCTTGTCTGCAAAACAGAAATTAATTATTAACAACTTTAAGCCTTAAAAAAGAATATTAGGTAGTTCTACTTCTGTGTAATGCAGATACAGTGTTAAAATAGATCCAGGAAGTAGAGAATCAAGCAATGACTGAACTTTCTTTGTAAGCCTCAGGATTGTTGCTCCTCAGTGTATGTGGGATAACTTTACTTCCCCTTTCATTCCTATCTGACCTCTGCCTATCTTCTTTAGTCTAGCAATCTCTTTTAATACTGCTAAACCCAAACAAAAGTTTTTTACAAGCAGGCTGTGTAGTGATGTTGAAGCACTCAAAATGATACACTAAATTCTATCAGTTTACCAAATCTGGTGTTGTGAGAGGAAAACATCAGTATTTTGCTGAGTCAGCAGCAATTCTTCGTAGGTTATACAAGAAATATACCATCGTAAAATTTAAGAGAATAACTGGAATAACACAATAAGAAAAAAGAGAATCCTACTAAATCCTGCTAAGGTTCAAAACTGATCAGAATTTTAAATACTGAGAAAGTTAGTCTTAAATATATAATTGAGATTTCAAAGAATCTATCATAAGTTAAAAAAAAAAATCTTACAAATGGCACTGAAGATTACTTTTTCTGCCATTAAAATATGTAATCATATGTTGTAGATATCATGGTAATTTTTTAATCAGATTTCAAAAACAAAGCACTGCTTAACTGTCTTTAGCTTCAAAGTAGTTTGCGTTCCCACAACACCTGTTGACATCAGCGGCATAAAAAGCAGAAAAACTAATAAAAAGTTATTCAGTGATGCTTAGTGTGGGCTATAAGACTGTTCCCTGTAAAAAGAACAGGATTTTCTTCTTAATTCTAGAGATACACCTGAATGTATGTGTATATATATTAACCCTCTACCCCACCCCCCCAAAAACAATAAAGTAAAACAAAAGCTAGGAGAACCTCAGTTAATGTTCCTTTGATGTATTCATCTGACTTTCAGGAATTTCTGTAAACCTTTCGATTCCTATCAGAGAATTTTACAGTTGTTTGTACAACCAATTGATTTTCCTTCTGTGGCTAAAATGAAAAATAAACAAGTTAGGATTATTTCAAACAAGTGCTTTTATTGAGCTAGAAAAAATATTTTAGGGTTAAAACAAAAATATTGGCTTTACTTGTACGCACACACACAAAAAATTTAGACAGCATTCAAATATCACCAAGAAATAATGCATATTAGAGGATTTATCAGATTCTAAGTGTTGTCATTTCAGTCGTGAAGTTAAATAGGAATTATGTTCCATTAAATAGCCTAATAACATTTTGGGGCACTTTCTTTAAAAAAACATGTTAAGATGTTTTGTAATTGTAACCTGAAAGAGCAATTTACTTTTAAAAATCACTTGAAAATTATTGTCTTTTGTGTTTATTTGAAAGTAATTTAATGATGTTGGGATCATTCTTTCTACCCTCTGGATAATAATCTTGTCCTGAAATCAAGTTTCATTAGTAAACTATCTTATAATGATGCTATAAAAGGCTAGTTTCAAAATTCTATGCTTTAAATCCCTAGGGTCCACTTTAGGGTAACCCTTCCATCATCTTGTTAAAGAAGAAAAATATCCCACAGAATAAAGGGAAGAATTTTATATTTCTAAATGAATGGGCATTTCTGAAAGGCTTCGATGGAGTAACCCTATATCCTAATTTCTGTATCCCTGAATGCCTTTTTGCAGCATAGGCACTAATTTAAAGGCAAATAATAAAGCTATAATGAGACATCTAAACTTTACTATTGACTTCAGTCTAAAGTTGAAATTATTTAACAGACATTTCCCAATGGAGACTTAAAGTTGCACAATGCATGCAATATCTATTTTTTCTAAAAAAAAACTCCCAAAGGGTAAAAAAAATTAAATTTATCTTTATGAAAAATAAAATAAGAAAATCTTTCTTTCACATAGTAGATCTTTCAATTCTGTCCAAAGATTGTGTGATACTTTTAAATTCTTCAGTAAAGGCATGAAAGGTGATAAGTTTCTGTGAGTTGCATCGATCAGACTGCATTACTCTATATGACATGGTAAGACAGGTGAAACCTGGCAAGGCCTCATAATGTCAAGTATCAACCATAAGTATTTTTTTAACTGTATTTTTCTCAAAGCTGTGTTTTGATGCTCATGGTGCCTTGGGGTGAATATATGAAAGGAGTTATGAAAAAAAGCAGAGGAAACAAAAAAAATATCAAAAAAGTAAAATGTGTTTATTTGGAGATTAAATTCTCACATGTAGTTGTTTTAGGTATTACAGGGAAAGCTTGATTTATTTTTTCTCTGTTTAGCTGTGAGTAGTGTCTCTTTGGAAACACTTGACTATGAATGGATCCAGTAAATGATGCATTTCGCTAATTAATTTTTTAAAGCATACTCATTCCATGGGCATTTATAAACCACTATGACAGTGTAGGGTTTATTTTATATGTTGGGGTTTTTCTCAGTTCAGAAAAATGCTTTTGTAATGAACAGCTTTAAAAGCAATATAACGTAAAGCAGTATAAGAAATTATTGATTAATAAAAACTTGAAAGATTAAGCTTACAGTTTCTCATTGATTATTTTTGTAGCATTTTTATTTCTAAATTTTTATATATGTAGACTATTCCAGGGAGAAAGGTGCAGTAGAAACAGGCTAGTAATCCAGATATCGATATATTTTCCACTTAAGAAAAATATGGAGTCAAAATTAGTACCTTTTAGTTTAGAGATATTGCAGCTGTAGGAGTCTCTCACTTTAAAATTAGGCAGTGGGCCAATTTAATTTAGACTTCTTATTCTTCCTTCCATCATTACCTTTGCTTTTTCTTTTCACTGTGTTGGCTATTTTCTCCTTTATCATTCAAGGAAAGAAGAAAAAAGATTCAGGCTTTGCTTTGTTAGAAGCAGCTGTTAAAACTGCAGCTGACTCTTGTCCCTTTGTGCAGGGATGCCTCCTACCACCAAGTTTAACGTGTGTCATAGAGCTTGACAGGGATGGAAGAGAAAGGCGTGATGAAGTAAACATATTGCCATAAAGCAGGAATAAGGAGTTGAGTTTCTGATGGGCTCATAGATTCCTTTCCGCACATGGTTAAACCTTTTTTCATCCCATATATTTACCCCATCCCAATGAATGGGCATTATGTATAGCATCATGGTGTCTTCTTGACTCCCGCTGCAGTTCCAAAGCACAAATATCTGTTTGACTTCTACTTCTATTATTTAAATCTTAATACAAAGTTTTCCACCCTGTGATTTTATTTCATATTTCTTTTAATTGCAATATGATCTAAAATATTGTAGTACAACTTGGAAACATTTCATTGGTCACATTTGTCGGTGAGGGTACTAACGACTCAGCTTTATCCTGCTAGAATACTTTTCAAAGAACAGTTTAAGGCCTAGCTCAATATACATGTTTCTGACACACTGCTATGAAAGAAGGTTTCAATTCTTTCTAAAACACCCTGTGATGCATGTTTCTGTTAGTACAGTTTGTCCTCCTCTTTTTTGTTAAACCAAACTTGTAGTTAGCAGCTCTGTAAGAAGTACTAAGCAAAGTGGAGGTCATCTAGAAGAAACTGCAATTTAATTCTCCTTCTCTCTCTTATATGTTCTGATCTATATACTTTGTTCAGATTTGGCTATAGTGGTTTTTTATATAACTGTGATTTTATCTCTGCCTTGTCTTCCAAAACCCATTAAAAAATAGCACCACTTGATTTGTTAGAGGTTTAGGTACCTTCTTTTAAATCATTTGTCCTTGCACATGTGTCTTTTTTATTAGTCATCTTTGGAGAAAAGGCAAGGCACAAATGGATTTGCAAATTAAATCACATAGGTTTTCCACCAGAAGCCATTGTTATTCTGCACTCAAAGCCAATTATGTTTTCTAGATGCAGCAAATAAACGGTATCACTTTTTCTAAATAGCCCAGTCTAGATTGTTTGGAAAATATTACCTGCCTTTATGGACTTCTAATTAATTTCATTTCCTATTACTTTCTCAACTGCTGGCTTATTTCATCTCTTATTGCTGCATTACTAAAATGTGTCTGTTCTAGCACAGGACCTGAAGTCCTTTCTAGATAAAACTGAATTTTCTTATAATTATAATTAATATGTTAACAGTAATAATTTTCCTCTAAAAATAAATAAGCAGCTAATTAAAAACTTGTTATTTAATGTTTTACCAAGATTTTAGTAAAAGTTCTATATGATTCAACTGCTTCCACAATTCATTGAAAAACAGGACTTCTTAGATACATGGACCTCCATGTCTGTATCATGTAAGCTCGTTCAAGTAGATGAAGATAACTTTTATTCTGTATTTCAAACATAATAATAGATCTCATTGTGGTAATTGCAGTTGCAACAAGTCTTGCACATAGTAGGAGAAACAAAAAGAAGAGGCACAAGAACTTTGAAGACCATTATGATCTCCTATGAGCCTTCTTCCTTGTCAAACAACAAAGTTATGTAGAACAGAAGTCAGCGAAGGACAGGAGGTAGCATACTTCAACTTTAATGTAAACTTTCTCAAATTAATAGCAGGACATGTGTAGGTCAAATCTATTTTGACATCAGAGCAATGTCAGGAAAAAATCTGTGAAAGGTTGCAAGTATCTTTTTCATTATACTAAAGTATATGCTTATAGTTGGTTCAGTATGGCTTTGATCAAAGCCATTTACTTCACTAGATGAAAGATAAGAGCCTTGATGAATCAAGGAAACTTCAGAAGATACCTACATGCTTATATTCTAATAATATCCAGAATTAACATGCAGAGGAGTGCATCAGTACCTCAGTTTTGATTTTAAGATTATGCTATAGGACTGTAAATCTGCAGGTAATTGAAAAATAGAAAGGTCTTCCAGAGTAGTTAAAAAGAAAAGATAAAGTAGAAATATGGCTTATGGCTATAAAAAGGAAATATGACAGAAATATGAGGAAATATATGTGAATTGCAAATTAGGTTGGAAAAGTAGAAATAAAATATTCAGAACAATTACCAAAGTGTAGAAATATAAATTATTATTTGATGTATGTTGTTATTAATGTAGACGTACATCTTGTGCCTTCAGTGACTGAATAGGAATTTCAGTATGAATGGGAAACATCTTGGATTTGCTGTGTTCAGTTGGTGGTTTGTCATTCAGGAGAGATGGAGTTTGGTGAGTGAAGTAGCACAACATGAAGGGAAGTATTTAATCACTTTAAGCTGACTTACACAATCAAATTATGTGACCACAGTAAAACTACTGTATTTGATGTTACAGTAAAAAGTTAAACCTTTAAGTCGATATACCAGACTCTCAGTACCATGAACACCGAATGAGCCAGAATTCTTTTGTCATCAACTGTCAGTAACAAAAATGCATTTTTATGAATTTCTGTGTTTCCTTAGTAATGTCTACATTAATATATACCCAAAATATACTGAATTAATATGGTTTCTGATAAGCTTATTTAGATCTCAAGGAAGTACTTACATCCAAACTTGTCTATATGAGAGCTCTGATCGAAAGATAATATTATTGCAGGAGTCTAACCACTTGGCAACAAAGCAATCTGTCAGAGCATTACTCTTGAGGTACAGCTGCAGAGCTGGTTACAAGCACATATATGTGAACTCCAAGCTGTCAATGAACTAGAAGTTTTATAGGCAGGCTAGAAGCAGTGGGACTAAATTAATACATTTCTTATCCAGGGTATTTTACGAATAGATATATATCTTCTTGTTAAGGGTAGAATGCATCTAGCCAGCTCAGATTACAAGCCTGCAGGTGACTATGTAGATTGTTGACCTAAGAGTTATAAGTTTGTTTGCAAAAGAAATATTTTGATTTTTGACACTTGAATAAAAACATTCCAAGGAATACAATGATTTGTCTCAGTAAAGTCTATAAGGAGAAAGAAGCTCTAATAAAAGAAGTTTTTTTCTGAAAAGTGAAGAGACCCAAAACCAGACAAAAGTGCATATTTTAATTTTTTTACAGCCATTCCCCTGAAAAATATTCAAAAAGGCTCTTCTATAGACAGAGACATAGGAGGAGCCTGTGGGTAATCAAGCAGGAGAAAGGAAAAGGAAGGAAATAAACCGGCAAAATTACACTCTTTTGTTGTTTTATTGTTTGATGATTCTTCTACCTAGAGAGTCAACCTTTCTGTAATCCGTGCTTTCTGAATGTGTCTTCTTACATATTCATCTCTTTTAAAAATATTTTTTCATGATAACATCAGTTGTAAGAGAAGACAGATTTTAATCCTTTCCTCTCCTTCTGGGTTATATTCTGTTTAGTTCTATTAAATAGGGCTTGTGGTTTTGAGCTGATTTCGTACTTGTCTGAGCTGTTCCGTTGCAGAACATTGCCTGCAGCTTTCCAAAGTTAGTGAAGAGACTGTATGCCCTGTTCTGGTACAGGGCAGTATTGATCCAGAGATTGATTCTAACTTCCAGATTGAATCTGATTTTCACGTCAAACCTTTGACACAGTGATTAAATTATTGGAAATATGTGGCCGATACAAGAAAGAATATTTAACTGCATCATATTCCCAATCATATTCCACACTTCCTGTTAAAGGACTGTACAGATTCCAAATATGAAATTTTAAGTAGTTCTAGTTTTGAAGGTTCTGAATTTCACAATACCAGGCAAATCCGCATGGCCTATGTAATGATCAAAGCCCAGTGAAAAATTGCACCATTATTAGTAAGCCAAAAAACCCAAACGAAACAAGCTTGTTTCGAAAAGACACACTAAACATTTAGAAGGTTTTAATACAGGAACTGGACATGAGTTAGGTTCAGATTTTGTAATAAAATTGTAACACTTAAAACCTAAGCTGAGCCTGCCACACACATGCCCTCAGGCCTTGAAAATGCACATTTAAATTAAAGCAGTCAGACCCATCTCTATTTTTAAGACAGCTAGTCACAGGAGGGAAAGGTGAAACATAAAGGAGCTCCAGCGTTTCCTTTTTTTTTTTCCCTCAAAGTACTTGATTGTGATTTATTTCTGCCTGGAAACAAAATTCTATTGCTGGAGATAGGGGTCAGGCTGCAAAGCACCATAGGATTTAGGTTCAGTGAAAAGAGTATTTGGCTCCAAGTACTCATCCTATAATGATGGCACAGGCCAAAAATATCTTGCTTTGTCCTGGAACAGTATACTCACTAGATGCTAGCAGATGAGATCATTTGGATTTCAATCTGTAAAGCCTTCAGAATAGGGGGGAATGCTATTACAGTTTTAGGAAATATTGCAGGCATCTGACTTTTCGCAAACGATATACAGATGTACCTCTTACTGTGAGCCATGTAACACACATCAGAACTTCACTTCATTGCCTCCAAATCTGAAACCACTACAAGGTGGCTTTTGTATTTTTATCTCATCTCAAAGCAAATTTTTTTACCGAACTTTTCGTGTAAGATAATGTATTTAGTAGTCATAAACTACATGGTGAGATTATACAAGAATGTGTTGTGACATATGTCATCCTCTCAAAATTTATGTGAATGAATGGGAAGATCTTGACTCTAAATTTACGTAGAAAGTAGCAGAAAGAATAAGTACATAAACCCTCACAGAGAGGAACTGTTTATGACAGTCACAGTTTGAAACAAAGCTATACTCAGGAAAAGTTAGCAGATGTCCACCAGTGACATCTTGAACTTTGCTGTTACCTGTAGATCTATTTATAAAGCAGGTATGCAGTCAAAGCTGTGAAAAACATAGATTCAACTCATTTCTGCTCTGCAATACATCTCAAAGCTTATTCACAGCAGACCTCCTATAAGCTGCAAATAATTTTACCCACAGGAAGCAACTCCAGAAAAAAAACTGTATCTCCCATGAAAATATGACCTGCAGCCTTCAGCCTACGTTATGAATTTAAATTCCTATCCTCATTGTGGCTAATGACAAATTTACATTTTGCAGAATTAAATTCAGCACACCAAAACAAAAACATAATAAACCATTATTTTGGCTCTAGAAAAGTATTGTCAATATAGCTAGGCCTTTGTGTTTGAATTAAAAGTATATAACAATATGGCTTTGCTCAAGGTTCGGAAAGTACAGAGATGTGTAAGAAGATTAAGAAGTGTAGATAGAAATGTGTAAGAATTCATAATGAGTAATATAAATTCCAGAAGGAAGAATAGCAAAAATCACCATATATTCTGTAAAAGACATAATATTATATGTGGTAAGAATCATCTCACAAAAAAAGAGAATGAAGCAAAATCCTCCAATATCCAGGCAGAAATGGGTGTATCTGAAATTGAATTGCAAATGAATTTATACTTTATGGGTACTGAGGAAAGGTCAAACAACCTATGTGGTAGCGTTGACCACCAAACCAAAAAGATTACACAGATGAAGGATTTCTTTTTTAAACAAAAAGAATCATCTGACACACAGATGACAGCCTGGTGAGAGCATTTTGGAATGTTTGGAGGGACTCTTGTTTCTTTTAAATACAGACAAATATCTGTTAGGGGGAAAAAATCACTATGCAGTCTGTACAAAAGATTTATAGATTACAAGGATGACACAGTGCTCAAAAAGTAATGTAAGGAGTGATCCTGATCAGTGGGGAGGAACTGAGAATGTGAAGGTGGAAGGAAATCTGAGAGAGGGAAACCACTATGTAAGGAGAACATGGCTTGTTTGAAAGTTACAGGGAGAGATAACAGCAAAACAAAATCAAATTGACTTCCAGAGGTCAATTTTAAAACCAGGGGATTCACAAATAAGACCCACAGAAGTCCTCAGAAAAAAATGTTAGGAAGGATTTTGGATCACAAGGTGAAGAGCATCATGTGATTCAAGAAAGTCAAATATGAAACTAAAATGTATAAACAGGACTAGAGCCTGCAGATCTACTCTACTCAGCTCTTGCAAAGTCCTCTCCAAAGTGCTTAGTCCAGTTTGGTGTACTATTGTTCAGTAAATAACTGGATAGAATCCAGAGCCTTGAGATTGCTTGATTGTCCAGAAGCATGATCTCTGAAGCAAGAGTGAAAAAGATGGTACTATTTAGCTTGAAGAAAACAATATCAAAGGGAATGTACCAATTTAAAGGCCCTGAGAAACAGCCTGTTGAAAAACAAGGGATGCTCTTTATCAGTTTAAAAAAAAAAAGGAAAGAAAAAATAGTTTTTAATGGAAAGAATAGTGAAAGACTCGAATAGCTGAAGAATTTCCTTCATTTTTTTTCTACAGACCAGATTGGACTAGCATCTGTTGAAGATCAGCCAGTTGATCATGATTTAGTTTAGAACTTAATGATCACAGCAAGGAGCGAGCCTTAGAGATCGGATATTTTCTTCTTATCTCTAGTCACAAGTCATCGAATGTAAATTCGATAAAATTTGTTCTTTCTAACTTTAGGAATAACATCCTGCTCTTTGCAGCTGTCATAGGAATAACATCCTGCTCTTTGTAGCTGTCACTACTATAGGCAGACACACTTCTCACAAGTTTCTGCTTTTTTAAAATAAACCTTCTCTGTAGTAATATTTTTTTCTTAAATGTCATGTATAGCTATATTATTCACATAGAATTCTTCATTCTGTTTATTATTGCATTTTTATACTTTATGACTAACTAAAATTTGGGGCTTTTTTGTGCTTTTATCTATCAGAACAATCAGTCACGAATGGAACCCTATGTCACACTTGAATTTATACCAGAAATTATAAAAGTTTCTTACCATAAAGAAAAGTATTTTTTGAGAAATCATTTAAAGTTCATAAATACAATGTACATATTATTCACTAAGACCTTATAGAAAAAGTGAAATTAGTAGTTTATATAAGGTTTCAATGTAAAGCTCTTAGTAAGACTACATGGAGACTGCAGACAATTTAACAGTCAGTCAGGTTTCAGTAATGTCTAGAAGATGCCGGTACAACAACATGCAACACTGATAGAAGAGTCAGAATTCTGGCAAAAAATTACACCAAAATATTTCTTACTAACATGAGTTAGATACAGTTCTCTCCAATTTAGTTTTATTTGTAATATTTAAGGGTTGAGTATGAAAAAGTGTTTAGTATGAAAAATTGTTTAGAATGAAAAAATAGGTCGGTAGCAAGGCCAAAAATAGAAAACAGATCAGTATATGCATTTGCACCTAGGCTTCATTTGTATCTCTAACTAATCACTCATGAAACCTATGAACTACAAAATTCCAATTTTGACTTTTGCATTAAAGTATTTCTATTCAAGCTAAGTGTAAACTTCATTTTTTCTTTTACAAAGTAAAAAATGAAACAAACAAAAAACAAAGAAAAAAAAAAGCAAATAATTTTATTCTTTCTTAAGATTTTCCTTTTCAGTAAGCAGAGGAACACTGAAGTCTCTGAACACTGAAGTAAATCCTAAGCAAGTCATAGGGGTAGATTAGCCCTCTGCCATGAAAGAAAGGTCATCCATCCCCAACCAAGTTCCAGGACACCATGTCTGAATAGTCAGTACAAGAACAGATAGGACGAATGAGCTTAGCAAGGTAAAGCAGCTGGAGACCTTTCCTTTCAGAAAGCATCATATCATAGCTGGTAGCCCACAGCAACGCTTACACGTCAATGTTTCCTGCTGTTATAGGTTACATTTTTAGATAAAGTAAATACAATACCATAAATTTTACTGGTTCAATATATGAAGATCGTTTGTATTGATCCTGTCAACATGATTATAGTGGGATTTTCTTATTTAGCTGTTCATTAGAATTCACTTTTATGGTAACTTTCTTTGGCAAATATCTTGGTTTTCACTGAAGATAGCAGGTTTGCAAAATATTTGAAATGTATTTTGTGAGGAGAAAACTACTAGAGCATGGGTCTTAGTACACACACAGAGAGTCCTACACACACAAATAAATGCCTTTCCATTCTTCTAGGAAGCTTTATTCTTTTACAAATGCCAAAATGTCGCGTAGCTCAAAATGGAGACTTTGCCCTTAAGTCATGATCACTCTAAACCAATCTGATACATAGAGAGCGACAGCAAGTACTATAAGTTACACCACTTACACAGAGTAACTGGAAGTAGTACTTTTCCATGTCCTTTTTCTGCATCACTTTCTCCAAAGTAGGTATGTTACGGTGGTCATAGGTCTAGATTCAACAGCATGTAAATCCTCCAAAGTACCTGGATACCATGCTAAGACACAAGACATATCGGAGATCAACAAAATAAAATACCGGCAGTAGCTGAACACAATGTTCACTTGAAAAATTCCTTTCCTGATTTCTGGTCAAAAGCATGAGGTGGGATCGGTAGTAGTACCTGAAAGTCTTTTCTTATTAAACATCAGAGGGAAACACCTTTTAAAAAGTATTTATTATCATATCAACCAAAGCAGTTGTATCATTTTTGCTACTTTTATCTTAGCAACATTACCAAATGATGGACTACTTTATTAATCTGTTTTTACACTCTCAGTGTGCAGCAGAGAAAATGCAATAGATAAAGCATACTGTGCAGGAAGAGTATTTATCAACAAGTTCATTTCATGGTTTTCAGGCTTTTTATAGTTGCAGTGTGTTGTTTTTTCTCACAGTCATTCTTCGCCTTACCTCCCTGGTTTATATTCAGATTTAGGATGAAAGCAAAAGACCAGCTAGAGTTTCTGAATTTGAAGTTTTAATGATAATACTATTATTTCTTTTCTATGACAGCAAAACTTACAGTAACTCAAAACAAATTAATTTTGGCAAAGCATTAATGTGAAAAAATAGTATAGATATTTTAAAGCAACTTTTAATACAAAACAAGGAAAGCAGGAGTATCCTGCTTAAAAAAAAAAAAAAACACAGAAAAAAACCAGAATATATTGCTTAACAATGATAATATGTCTGGAGGCAGAGGGGGGACTAAAGGACAAAGAGGAATGAATCTAAAAGAAATAAATTCCTTTGGAAGGCTTAAGATTATAGTATCTTTCCAAGTAACAATAATAATAACAATAATATCTTTCCAAGTAACATTCTCTTCAGTGAAAGCTGAAAGACTGGATTGGTAAGCATCGTGACAGTTTGCTAACTGGATAATATAGATAAATGCTTCTTAGAGCTGATCTATAGAAAATGCAAAATAAGAAAGTTTATTGTCTCTCAACCTATCTTTGAACTGGGTAGGGTCTTTTGTTTATAGCTGGATATAGAAAATATATTCTTTCTGTAATTTTAACTTAAAAATGGTAAAGCAGAGGAATCGATTTCATGATGACTGTAGAATTGTACAGTGTTCTGTTCCCTAGACATGACAATTCTGGTGCCCTGTGTTTAGTGGTCTATTCTGAAAGTGCTTGGACATAATGTAGTTTAACATCTAAGAAGACGTGAACAACAGGTTTCTCTGGCAGCTGACCACATTGAATTTTCATGCAGAAGTAAAGCATTCCTTGCTAGTTTTAGCTAGATATGCCCTGGTATGTAGCAAGGCAGTGAAAAATGCTTAAACCTTAAAAGTCTTAGAGTGAATTTATGATAGGTGTATTGCAGCAGTGACAAGAGTGTGATTTTTTTGAGTCTCTCCTGACTCAACAGCAATAACAGACCGAAGACTAGGCTTGAGTTATTCCACAAGACTCGCAGAAGAGCTGAGCTGTTACAAGGTTTGCCAGGTAAACTGAATTCTGGTTGTAATCTGAATCCTGATACTGCTCCTGGGTGACACAGAAGAGAGTATTGAGACTGGCACTGATAAATTACTCTGTGACCAGCTCTCTCCCTTCTTGAAAATGGAGTGGTAAATCCAGCAGTAAATCACTGCCATAAACCCTCTTCCCACAGCCTCTGCAAGGTATGTGGCAACTCTCTCGTGGTTCTTGCCTAAAAAAACATCAGAGTCTTTGGCAAAAGCCATGTATTTCGGTCAAATTTAGCATGCTGCAGTGTACTTTAGTATCTTGTCCTTTCCAGCTGAAAATATGCCAGCTTTCCAGTGATTAATAGAAATCACGCATAGGCACGTGTTTGCTAGTATGGTCATTGGTGGTTTACAGTCATTGCAGTGAACTGATTCAAAGTACACCTGCTTCCATTTTATTGCTAAATTAAAAGGCTTACTTCATTGCTATGCTGACTTGAAGGTGAGAATATTAAGTGACAAAATTACTGTCACACCTTCACCCTTTCTCTCACAGTTGCAGAATTTCTACTTAAAACTGCAGTAAAGACTTTTCTAAGTTAAGTCATTTGCCCTTTTACATTGCAGTAATACCAGATTTGAATGTGGTGTATTCATCTGTGTAATTTACTTCTGGAGAGAAAATCAGAACATTAATAAAGAACAGGAATAAAAAGACAGCCATAATAGGTGGTAATCAAGATAACTAGTGGTAATATCGGACAGAAAGTTTTTAACAACCATCTGAGGAACTGATATTATAGCTTCATTTTATTTCACATCTACAAAAAAAAATACTTTCAATAATTGGAGATATTAGCATTTTTGTTTCATTTTGTTCTAATAGGCACAAAAATGTGTTATGTTAACATATCTCTGTTTCAGCACTGTAGAACTACATGTAAGCATTGTTCTCACATTTCCATTTTTTAATGAATTTCGGAGTATTTGAAGGCATTTTTACAGTGATTTCTTAAATAAGTACTATATATACTTGCATATAACAGACTTTTTATATGTGTTTTAGTGCCCTCTACAGGGTGCACAAATGCACTTAGCTAAATAGCTCTTTATAATTTCTCAATGGCCTGCTAATTCTTATACAGTAAAAATGCTATAGTAGAGCTATTTCAGAAATCTGCATAATAGTCCTGCTGCTTTGTGGCTTCCTTCTGTGTAAATAAAACAATTTACTAAACTGTGAGAAGGCAGCAGTAATTATCACATAGTCATAAAAATTTTTCAGTATGCTGCAATAACTGCAGAGAACAGAATTAAGAGCACCTTTACATATGGCATAAAGAAATGGCCACTAAAACCTATATAAAGCACTCTATAGATCAGTTTTAATACCAAGGGTAACTTTGATGGCTTCTGATGTAGTTCAAGTGAGATTTCCAAACACACTTTCCTAATTTAGATAAAATTCAAATATGTCAACTGCTGACCAGATATTCAAGGCAAAAACTTCAAGGTGCTTAGGTCGTGTGCATTGTTGCTGTAGTCTCAGTACAGTATCAGCAGTTAACTAACCTCTAGAGGTGCCAATTTCTCTTTTTAGACTGGAGGTAAAATATGAGTAATCTGTACTCCTAACTTAGGCAACTAATGAGATGTCTAGACTTAATGGAGATACTCCTAATAAATTCCTCTGAGCTTTTGACTTTTCAAAATCAAACCGTTTATTTATGAAATATGGAGCTATTGACTGATGTTTGATAGTCCTGTTATTCATTGATTCATTCATTTTTCATCAAGGAAACAGCAATTCTGTTTTGCAACTCATTAACTATTCATTAGAGCATAATTCTGAGTGTTCCAAATTCTAGGGTTATCATCTACAACAAAGTGAAAATACAGTGGTTTTGATCTATTACATAGAAAAATAATCCCATTAAAATTCAGGTTTTTTCATGTAGGAAAGAACAATTTTTGCTCTGCTCAGAATCCTTTACACCATTAACAAAAAATGGAAATCAAGACTACCAGATTATTTGGTTTTTAGGAATTATTTACTGTGAAATCTAAATTTAAGCTTTAAATCTATTTGTTTCTCTAGCTGTTGTAACTTTTCAAGGAGACTGTATCAATTCAAGCAGAAAATTATTGTAGTTAATCCTTTTTATTGTCATGTTTATCTTGATCTGTCATACATCATGGGGAAAAAAGTAAAAGATGTTATTACTTTTAAAAAACTGTTCTTTGCAAACCCCTTATTTTTCAATTTAATTCATGTTTTGAAAAAATATTCCATTTTAATGGAGCTTCTCAGCAGTTTCTTTCCATCCCAGAAGTAACATTTCTAATTATTAATTGGATTATGTTTCTACTACACTCAGTCCAAATGTTTTTCAAATAGATTCACTTTTTCAGCAGAGTAAACCAAGTGATGGCCAAACATAGATTTTGGTGCAAACCTTCAGACAAGTATGTGGGTGAGCAACTGAACACATAGATATAATCCAGTTTCATTTGTATTGCAAGACAAGAGGTGTCTTGAGAGGTGTTCACCATTAGGAAGTAATTTTCAGATGTTTAGATCTTTAAGAAGATAAATACTGGCCATTGCCATTTTGCAAGTATTTCCTGGAGTTGTGATTTGCTTTGATGAAAATTTATCACACTGAAGATGCTGAATTTTAATTTATTGGGGAGCTCATTCTTCTTATCTAAATGAAAGGCTTAGTAGAAATCTTGCTTTAGTAAGGTTACCACACATGAAATACACATCAAACATTAGTCATGTTCAAGGACGTTGAGTAATGAATCTAAATAATTCATTTTAGAATTTGCTTTTTAATCAGGCTTACCTTTGAAGACTTCAATACTCATGCCTTGATTTACAAGCAAGCAGCTGCATCGAGTCAGGCTATACTAGAGCTTCCTCCCTACAATATACCTCCCACATTTATGTACATATAAATATATATATATATATA
>NW_009734655.1:38167-38367 GCF_000703405.1 Apaloderma vittatum | reverse complement strand
GTCACCCTGTGTTGCGTACGAGGTTGAACTTAGAACTGCAGGTCAAACAAAAACGGGGTTCGTGGGGGAAAAGTAACTTCTAAAATAACAAAAAATATTAGGAGCCCTGACTGTGGCACAGGCTCTCTGGGGAGTGGGAGCCCCGCAGCTCTCTGGGGCTCCTCAGGCTTTGAGAAGATGAGGGGAGAAATTCCCCATGG
>NW_009734655.1:22058-38023 GCF_000703405.1 Apaloderma vittatum | reverse complement strand
CTCTGCCCCTTGCAGATAAGGACGGCGCCTGATGAGGAACCAGGTGCCTCCCTTGGACCAGGTGAACTGTGAGCTTTGCCCTGGCACCTGGCAGAGGCACGTGCAGCACCAGGGGACAGCAGGACCTTTGTCGAGTAGATGCTGCCCTACACTAGGACGGGCATTCGACGGTGTCTTTTTCTCATACTCTTGCCCCATTGCAATGATCCCTTCTCCAAAAGCTTGATCCTGGATGTGGGCTATGCTACGTGGAGGAATTTCTTTTAAAAAAAAACAGTGCAGGAAGGACTGCTGGGGTGGGACACAGGGGTGCCGGTGTCCAGGAACGTGAGAAGCAGGCTGTGCGTCGGGCACGTGTCGCATGGCTGCCTGGTCTGACTTTTGCTCCGCAGCAGCTCTGCTGGGGTCTTCTCGGCTGTGCGCTCTGTAGGGTGCTGGTGGCGGTTTCCTTGGTAGAAAAAAAATACTAAGCAAATGTTGAAGAGGAAATGGGCCAGTAAAAGCTGCTGCAGAAATGCTAAGAGGACTATTACAGCTGATCAAAGCGATGAAAATTTGTAAGTCAGGATTTCTAGCTGCATGCAGTGATGTTTCCAGTGTTGTATAACGCTGCTGCCTAATAGGCATAACAGCCTTTATCTGTGGAGAGGTGATGACTGATGTAAGGGGCTACAGCCCGAACCTGCCATGCCAGCACAGCAGATCAAGGGCTTTTCTGACAACCAATGCTTTTTTTCCTCCAGAGGAAGCCTCTGCATGACTGTTTTAAAGTGGTTAATTCTTTCAATTCTGTGGAGTTCCGTGCTGCAATGCACTGAATCCTCTGGGAAGAGACTTTACAGAGCAGTACAGGCATAAGCTAGAGAACGTGTTCAGTGTAATTTATTTAAACAGTTGCGTGGCTTTCACTGTTGAGATTTTTGTGTGAAATACCAAATGCTTTTATATTGACTTTTGAAATGCTGAGTCTTGGAGACAAACTCAAATGAAGTGAAAGCAATTGCTGTTGCTTACAAGCAAGAAAAAGGAGCCTGTGAAAAGCCAGAACTGCTCCCAGGTTTGCCTGAGGACAAAAAGCTGTTTCATCTGAGGGATTCTCAAGTGTGTCAGATTGCAAGACGCGGCAGGACAGAGGCTGTTTGCAAATAGCAGCCTAGCAGTTGGAGTTGAGCTGCTGCTAGAAACGCTACAGAAGCTTGCAGTCGGACAAATGGTGTTCAGTAGGCTAACCAGGCTGCAGCGCTATTTCTTGCCCTTGCCCACTTCGCTCCTGCATCATGAGCACCTCCCAGCCCTTCCTTTCTGTGCCTCTGGCGCGTAGCCTGCGTGAAGCCTTTCTCTCTGCCCTATTTCTGTCCCTAACCTAGCTTGTTTGCATTCTGGCTCCACAGTGCTCTAAGATCCTGTCTTTGCTGTGGCACCAGACGAGCTCTGCTCAGAGGGTGGCCAGGGAAACCCTCCCTGGGCCACCCTGGCCCTCTCTCCCCGCTGCCCTGTCCTGCCAGCACCATGGCTTGTTGCTCCATCTTTTGGCTCTGCCATTTCCAGCTAGGCTTGGATCGGAGGAGGCTGATGAGACCGGGGAAGGGGATGAAGATGGGGCAGGTTGGGAGGTCAGCTGTTGAAAACAAATGGAGAGGAGCAAGCTGGAGGGAGGGAGGGAGGGAGGGAAAGGAGTGCACCCAGGGACACGTGATGGCTGGGTCTGGTGGTGCTGGGTCACGGCGTGGCTCACATGGCAGCGGTGCATGTCTGCTTGTTATGTCACTACGTGCCGCCTTTTTTTTTTTTCTTGCCTTAGGGGGTGTGATAGCTTACATCAGCTCTTCAAGCTCGGCATCTAGCCCAGCCTCATGTCACAGCGAGAGCTCAGACAGCGGTTTCCAGTCGTCCTCTTCGCCTGTTCCATCTTCTCCGAACAGCTCCTCCTCGGAAAGCAGCTGCAATGGCCGGAGTGGCGAGGGCTCCGATGGGGCACCGAAGAGCGATCGGCTGGAGGAGGCTGTTAAAACAAACCAGTCGAGTGTGGCTGGTTTGACAAAAGGCCATAACGGAGTCACAAGTATGTTTGGTTCTGGTTCTGGAAACCACCATTTTCTCCATATATATTACAACCCCGTATGTTAGAACCAATGGTTTGCTGTGAAGGCACATAGCGAGGCCCTCATTTTTATCTTTTTGCATTTTACATACGGCATTGTCGTACAGATGCTAAGAGATGGAAGTCCCATTGCTGCTAACTTCAAACGGTCTATGAAAACAGTCCAGCTTTATTTCAGATACTCACCAGTGAAAATGGATCTTAATAAAAATCAAACACATGGTTAAAAAGATGCAGTGAGGTAAAGGCAATAGTAATCAGAAACTGCTTGCAGGAGTGTTTATGGAACTACCTTGCAAATCTGGTTTCTCTTTTTTTTTTCCTACTCTCTCCCCTGCCTCATCACCTTACCTCCACCAAATTTCTTTGAGCAACTAAATAAGTAAATTGCCAAACCATTATATTGTGTTTATGTAGCTGTAGCTGAGACCTTTATCTTTTTGATTCCAAGTCTTAATTTGCGGATGTAAGAAATAAAGTTCTTGTAAACTGGAACTAAAGGGTAACCTTTTAAAAATGCATCTAACAGTCCAGCTATTTGATTCACACTTTTTTTTTTGTAATTGGAGAAGGTGAGCGATAAAGAACTGTATTTCTACAATTTTGGAAACGCAGGAATCAGACTGAGTACTGGAATGAATGTTTCAGCTCAGCTGGAATTTAGACTAGTCTTTTGAAGGCTGAATTCTTTTATTGGCAGAATTGGTTTATTTTGAATTGTTATGAAGCTAGAATAAGTATAACAGTTCTACCTGAAAAGTCTTAATTTTTTTTTAAAGTGTACCTACCCTAAGTTTTTAGAAAGAGCCTTTACTTCTTAAAAAATTGCTAGCGACTAGGGATTTGGTGTCAGAGCAGAGATTCCTGAAGATGGAAGCTGCTGCAAACTTTTCACATGTATACACAGATATATAGCTAGTGCCGAGCTAGAAATGTTATCTTTTTTTTTTTTTTTTTGAAAAAAAAAAAGGAAATTTTGCGGTTTGGTTCTGTTTCAAAACCTTACCAAAAAAAAAAGTTTTAGTTCCTCTTTACAAATGAAACCCAAATGTCAAATAAATTACTTTTCTGATAGAATATGGTTCTGTGGGAGTATTTCGAGCTGTCTCTGTTGCTCTCTGTTAAGATAACTTTGTGGTTACTGAAGTCACTGGTAAAATTCCCATTGGCTTCGGTGAAACCAATGTTAGACCAGCATTTAAGACTTTCAAAAAACCTCTTTACTGACAAGCTGAAATAAAGTAGATGGGGAAGAACTTAAAAACCCAAACTGTGAGTGTATTTACAGGGCTGAGAAGGTATTTTCAGGTTCAAGCATACAAGCATGTCGTTTTGGGGATGCACTCAAATGGGTGGTCTTCATGTATGTAGATGTGGCTGAGTTGCCAGTCCTACATTGTTATCAAGTAGGTAGCATGTATGACTCCTTTACAGTATATAATAAAATTAAGTATCTTTTAATATTTCTGTTTTTAAGAAAAAGATGTTTATTGTTTGTTGGTAAAGCCATAGCTTTTATATGGGCTTACTTGTCCTGATTTGAAAAACAGACTGAGCCTGAACTTTGGTGGCCTGGTTAACTAAATGGCCCTTTTAAAAGTGCATACATGCAAGCAGACTTTCTTTTTCTGCGGTTGAGTACAATGCTACTGTGATTGAACGTCCATTGAATACGTGCTTTCTCCCTATTCTGTTGAGTGCTTCATGTTTGTCTTTTTTTTCCTCCCCTCCCTTGCACTGGTACCTTCTGAACAGTTGAGAGGTTTTGTACATTCTTCTTGTCTGTTCTTCTGCTGTAATTTTTTTGTATGTTGAACTGACCTGACATATTTTGCTTTTAGTCCAGGTTTTAAAAGCTGGAAACTTGTTCCTGCAGTTGTCATTGGTTTTCTGTATCTTTGACTTTTCTGTTCTGATTCTAGAATTTAATGGCATGGTTCTTCTTTGCAAAGTCTGTGGAGATGTCGCTTCAGGATTTCATTATGGTGTTCATGCCTGTGAGGGCTGCAAGGTGAGCTATATTTCTGCTCACCTTTCTACTGGTGAAACGTTCAAGTTCTCCCCATAGGGGAAAAGTGGTGATACTTCTGAAAAAAATACCAGTATGCTTCTCTGTTAAGTGTAGATCTGAGAAATTTCAGATAGTGTTTAAGTGATAGGAAAAACAAACGGCTTAAGAATACAAAGCATTTTCCAAACTCTGCAGTCGTTTCTGTACTTGCTCCTTGTCCAGTCCTGCCTGACCTTGAGTGCATGGCAGAGAACAAGAACTGGAGACAGCGGTGGTGAGGACCGTGTCACGCAAGACACGTGAATGTTAATTGCATTAAGAGATAGTGGGTGTGAGTTGTCACCTGGCCTGGGACACAGAACAAAACAGCTTTGGAAAAGCAATTCTTTACCACGGGGAAAGCCAGAGCTAGGTGCTTGCATGTTTACGTATAAGTAGATCTGTAGATCTGTAACACTACAAATTTTGTGTTCTGTGAACGAGTTGATCAACTGAGGGGTTATGTGAAGGAACCACCTTTGAAGGTCACGTGGTGCAACAGGATGTTTTTGTTACCAAACTGTGGATTCTGAAGTCAAAAGATCTGATTCTGACTTTGGTCTTTGCACTTGATGTCGTGGGAGGTCGAGGGCTTATCTTATAATCTGTCAGTACAGTGACAGAAGTAATACTGGAGCTATTTTGCTGTTAGGTCCTGACTGTGAAGAGAACAACGTAGTATCTTCTATGGTTAGAAATCATGACTAGTTTTTGTTATACACAGATCATGCACGAAGGGGAAGTTACACAGTGTAGTGAGTTCTTTCAAGTAACTTGGCGCTGATGGCTCCGAATCAGCCAGTGAGACGCAATGAGGTTTCCTGTGCTTGCGGAGAGGTGAATCTTGGCCTGAGGATTTGACGCGTGTGCTGTAGTAATAGTTGGGGGTGTGTTTTTGTTTGTTTACAGGGATTTTTCAGAAGAAGCATTCAGCAAAACATCCAGTATAAGAAGTGCTTGAAGAATAATAACTGCTCTATAATGAGAATGAATAGGAACAGATGCCAGCAGTGTCGATTCAAAAAATGCCTGTCTGTTGGGATGTCAAGAGATGGTACGTTCCTCTACTGAGCAGTGATCCTCTGGGAGAGAATCTGCTGCCCACCTCAGAACTGATTGCTAAGGGTCCTAACGGTGAAAAAGACAGCCAGCCCTGTTGTAAGGGACAAGTTCCCTGTCTGGGAGTGTTTAGATCAGCTTGCCTCCTTGCTCTGCAACTCTCTCGAACTAGTGTTGTAATAATGGCCACAGAGCTGTCCTCCCATCTCCAGAGGCCGGTGCAGTGGGACGCACTGCAGTGGTCTGTTAGGGGGACAGTTGTAGCAAGAGTCTCAAGTTTGTTTTAATGAATTAATATTTATAGCTGTATCCTGCCTGAATCTGAACAAGACTTTTCTCTTTTTTCTTTTTTTCCCCCCCCATTTGTTTTTTGTTTTGTTACTGTTGGTTTTTCAATGCAAGGGAATTCTGCCCAAGCTGATAGCCTTGGAGTAATCATTATAGAGCCTAAAGAGTTAGGTTTGGCTGTGTGGGGCAAGCATATATCTGCTCCTTTTTTATTTTGTATTTCTTGGACTGAGGGGAAAGACAAGGAGGAAGGGGTGATTTTGAGCTGTGTCTCTGATCTCCTCACTGGCTGTGCACTCCTTGCAACTTTTTTTAAAACATAATGCTGAAAGTGTAGTTCATTAGTCTGCTGCAACTTACAGTCAGGAACCAGAACTCTTCCTCCTGTTTCACTTTTTAATTTTCTCTGTGTGTTTATTTCACAAGAACTAGGAATCTTGGGCTGTTAATAATTTCGTGGGTGGAGTGTTAAAACTTATTTTAAATAATTGCTCTGAGTTCTTGTCATGCATAGGAGTTATTTCATCCCCTAGGCACTTGTTTGCGCATAAGGTTGCACCTGCTTTAATGAAAGAGGTTTAGTTACGTTAATGATGGACTACTGCGTGAACATAATTACATCAGTCGAAACTGGTTGTAAGCCCTTGTAGGGCTGTGGTTGGACGGGGTGGTAGAGGCAGTTGTAGATTTCCTAGGACAGGGTCAAAAGGGCTGCAGCCGCAATGATGCCCATCCCCTTGCCAGCAGAAAATGTCCTTGTCCAGGCAAAGGTGTCAGGAATATTTGCCAAGGTAAGCTTCATTCCACATTGATTCTCTTAATTGTTTTGGCAAGGTGTATAATTGGTCCATAAGGAGCTGTCTTGTAGGTCTTAAATATGATATGAACTGTGTTTAAATTCATCTAATTGTCAGCTCACAAAGTTGTACTGATTTAATTGATCCAGTCTTAAAGCCTGGCACTTAATTAACACAACTGTGTGTATAGTCCATAGCCAGGTTTGTAGCAACAGGGGAAAAGGCTTTAGAAATTGTGTACTGTAGAGCTGCCTTCTCTTTGTGTGTAAGCAGCAGCATATAATTCATATCTCTTGCCCGTCCTAAGCCCTGGAAGCTCCTTGACTTCAGTGGCAATAGCCTTGCCATAGTATTGGCAAGAGCAGTTCAAGTCTTGGTTTAAAAGGCAAGATTATTGGTTCGGGTGTGTATTTTTTGTGTATGCATGCTGGTTTTTCAGTTTGCCTTGATGTTTGTTTCTTCTCCTAATGCTTTCAGGATTGACTTTTTTTTTCCCCCTCCTCCACTTTTCATTTCTCTACCTGGTAGCTGTTCGATTTGGCCGTATTCCCAAACGTGAAAAACAGAGGATGCTGATTGAAATGCAGAGTGCCATGAAAACCATGATGAACAGTCAGTTCAGCGGTCACTTACCCAATGAAGCATTAACAGAACATCAAGATCAAGCGCCTCCAGACGACCTTTCCTCCAAGCCCAAACAAGAGCGGGAAACCATCAAAAGCCCTTCTCCCCCTCCTAGTGCTGACATGGCTAAGGAAGAAGTGATCGGGATGGTCACCAGGGCCCACAAAGACACTTTCATGTACAACCAAGAACAGTCCCAAAACCCGGCAGAGATGATGCAGCCCCAAAGTGGGGAGAGAGTATCCAAGAGCGCTGAGCAGTACCTCCTGAGCAACGAGCACTGTGTTGGCGGGCTCGGTGGCCCTCAGTACCCTGAGAGCGAGCAGCACCTTGGCGGACAGTACAAAGGGAGAAGCGCGATGCATTATCCCAGCGGGCATGCCGTGTGTTTCCCAAGTGGGCACTGTATGAACTTCACCGGGGGTTATACTCAGCGACTGTGCGATAGGATCCCAGAAGACGGCTTTTCTCCAGGCAAGAATGCTGCTTACTCCTGCAGCACCGGAGGAAGAATGCATCTGGTATATTGATATCTACTGTTCGATTTGACTTGGTGAAAGGTTTAATGGTGGGTGTGATCCAGCTGTGCCTCTTTAGTCAGTGAAGCTGCACGCAGTTGGCACAACTGCTGGAACTTAACATGGTGACACAAGTTTGACAGGGCAAATTGTGATGAGGGAGTACGAAGGCCCAGGTTGTGTGATGGATTTGAAATAGTACGAGTGATGGGGGTTCTTGGCTGGCTTTTTAGCAAACTGAAAGTAGACTAATGTCAAAGAGCATTGGTTGAAGAAAACTTGTGGGTTAAATTTTAACTGGTTTGACTTAAAATCGAAAATAAATGTTAAGAGTTTATTAATTCCCTTCTTCACTCAATCCTCTTGAGCACTTCACTTTCAAATAATCTACGCGGTCAGATATACTTTATTTTCCTAAAGGTATTCAGAGCAGATTTCTGGGGTGAATCCTCAGGGCTAGAAGTTTAAGCTCACCTTGCTAACTTGCTCTAAAATCTTTCTTTTTGGTAGTCTGTTTTTTGTTGTTCTTGTTGTTGTTTGCTTTTTTATATGGAGTGTGTATGTTTTGTTTTAATGGGAATAGGCTGATTCTATGACAGGCAGTATAACATACAGGCTAAACAGAACCCACAGCCTATGCATCCTTCTCCCTTTGAACATCTTCAGATCTGAGCAGAGGCAGGAGGAACATGTGCAGTTAAATTGCTTGAGAGAAATTCAGGGTCTTTTCTGTAGTACTTTACACAAGTGACACCCTGAACATGGTTCTGGGAACCTTAGATGACTTTGCTAGAGTGTTTTCTCACTGAATTCTTAACAAGGATGCTTCCCATTTTCTTGTATATGTGTGGGGATTTTTCTGGTGTTTTTTTTTTCCTTTCCTTAACAAGTCCTTCCTGTTTCCCTTGCACCTGCTGTTTCTCTGCCATTCAGGCACACAGTTCTGTAAGCGCCTTAAAATAGATTGTCCTTCTCTTTATCACTGGAACCGCCTGGGATGAGAGAACATAACATCCTCGTTCTCATCCTGCGCTCCTGTTGAGGAGCGTGAGCCCCTGACCTTTCTGAAGTACTTGAGCTGCCCATGTTTCTCTTCCTTATAGTTTGTAAAGATTCTTCACAGGTTCTTGAAGGCCCGTGAAAATCTGCATACTGCGAAGGTTGTTTGTTCTGATGCTGGATTTACTTGTTTTATTGTTTGTGGGTTTTTTTTGTTTGTTTGTTTGTTGGTTTATTTGTTTTCTTCTTTAGCTACAGCATATGTGGACCATGCCATCCCTAGCAGGCTCTGACCTTAATTGCAGACTCTGAGTGCGACACCATGGCAAATAATGACCATTGCCAACCTTTCTTCCTTGCAGGGAAAGTAGGTGGAGTCACTGTGATGGCATTCTTGGCAGTCCTGAGAAGCAGAGGTTAAACCTGTCAGTATGGGCAGGCAAAGGGAGTGGTGGTGCCTGCAGAGGCCCAGCCAGTCCATTTGACCGGTGCATGGCAGCTTCAGGGAGGTTTAACACAGATAAGGATGAGGAAACAAAACCGAATCCAACAGAGCGCTGCGGAATCGCGCCTCTCCACCCTGCCCCACCTCGTCCCTGACACGGATGAGGGTTTTGCCAGAGAACTCAATGTGAGCAGGATCTGACCAGAATGAGTCAGGAGCGGTAAGGGAGTGTAATTAGGCTCTGAAACAGTATGCAGAAAGATGTTCAGGGTTGGGTTGGGTTTTTTTTGTTTTTCACTTGATGCCCCCACAACTGGGAGAGCAGAACAGGTTGTTCCTGAAGAGGTTCCTCTAAAGAAAGCTAGTGACTGCACAAGCTGACAGCTGCTTCAGTGGGAAGCCTGTTAGAGTTCAAGGAGCATCTAAATGACGCTCTTAGTCAGATGGTTTAGGAGCGAGAAGTTGGACTTGATGATCCTTATGGGTCCCTTCCAGCTTGAGACATTCTGTGGCTCTTGGGCAGAGGTCTTGAGACCTTAGACATAACACACAGCAGAGGAAAGTGGCAGTTTCCCCTTTGGCCTGAGTGCTTGGAGGTTAGGGTAAACTGTCATAGGATGCGAAGTTGAGGTTTTTGTGTCCCATTCAGAGTGGGATGCTCAGAGATCCCTTCTTTTCAGTGAGTACTGTATTTTTAACAGTACCTGTGTCCATATCATGGACAGAGCAGTGGTTAGTGTCAGCCGTGCTTCTGGATGTATGCCTTGACCTCTCCTTTTGCCAAAATATTTCTTGATTTGCAGTTTATGGAAAAGGTCCACCTCTACCCCACAAGTAAACAAATAGTTTGGGGTGTTGTCCTCAGACACACAAATGAAGTTGTTATTTACAGCTGAACCAAGAATTCTGCAATGCTGTTCCTTGCCTTTTGGAGAGTTTTCTGCATATTGACCACCCAGTTAGTAACTGGCATTTGAGAAAACAAACAAAACCAACCAACCAGAAATGTATATTCATCTATTTATCTATTTCCATCTTGTTTTCCCTAGCTGTTGCCAAATACATACATGCACACACATACGCCTATATACCTGTTGAATATATTCTTGTAATGGATCTTAGGACCTTCCATGCAAAGAATTGCTAGACAATTATCAGATTTTGCCTTGCAAAAGCAGCATAGCTCTGAGGAATTACTAATCTATATCACTGTTTACTATTTGCTTTGTTGACATCATGTAGGATTTCATAGATGGTTTGGTATACTTGTGAGGAATACTTAAAGGAATGCTCTTCCTTGACGGTGACAGGGGAAATGAATATTAAAAAGTTTAAACGTCATTCAAGGATGTAAATTTCAGAAAGCAGAACCACAAGTATCTCAGAGCATCTGGTTGGGTTTTACTGAGGGAATTTGTTGGCAGTCAGCCTTGACTGATACATCTGATCTGATTGTAATGGATTTAGACTTCTCTGTAAAAAATCACTGTACATTTGGAGCATTTTGTCATCTTGTGACTGAGCAGAATTGGAATACCAGTTCCTTGGTCCTCCTTTAGTGATAGAAATAAAGGCAAACACGTAGGAGAGGAAGGTTGTTCTGGTAGTGAGGGTGTAAACTTGTGACTCAGGAATCCAAGGCTTAGTTAATTGCTCTGGTGTTGACACCTTTGTCACCTTGACTGAATCACTTTAGTTGCCTGCAAAACAAGAAAGATATATGAGAATGAATGTAGTAGTGACTGTGAGATTACAATTGATTGATTGCAAAATCCCAGTTAATTGTGAGATTACAGAGATAATACAAGTAAGAGAAATCCAGATGTCAGGCGTGAGTGACATCAGGGAAGAGTAGCATAAGCTGGGTTCTCTCAAGTCTTTCGCTGTAAACGGTGTTGGCATTTCCGAGGTCAGCAAATTTAGACTGCTAATGGACTGCCATGGGTTTTTTATTGTTTGTTTGTTTTAAAGGGAGGAAGAGAAGTCCAGATGCCTTGGGAGCTGACTGAGCAATACTGGTATTTTTTTTTTCTGTGTGTCATTATTGCAAAGTTTTTTTGAAGAATAAACCTACGTCTTTCAAGTATTTGTCAGTATTCAGAATTCTATTTTTACGAGGTGTTTCCTGTGTATGTTTTGTAAACTTCAGGTCTGCCCAATGAGCAAGACTCCCCATGTGGACCCAAACAAGTCTGGCCATGAAGTCTGGGAAGAGTTTTCCCTGAGTTTTACTCCTGCGGTGAAGGAAGTGGTGGAGTTTGCCAAGCGCATCCCAGGTTTCCGAGATCTCTCCCAACATGACCAGGTTAATCTTCTGAAGGCTGGAACCTTTGAGGTGAGACCACTGTGTGTATAGTGCAGACCCGACAAGCTGTGCATCAGTTTCACCCTCTTAAGAATAAAAATAAATAGAACTGGGTTATATGGGGCAAAACCAGCTCGTTTGCGGATGCTAGCTTTGAGCTTTGCGTAAGCTGATGGTATCCAGTGCTTGTCTGGTCAAATCTTGGTGAGCTCTCCCTCTTCCAAGTAGCTTGAAAGTGCTCAGCCCTTCTACCCTTTTGTTTTCTCTGAGCATTAATAAATGACTAATGAGGAATTTCTTGGGTTTGTGTAGCAGTGGTTACTTTGATAGCTACCTTTGCTTAGCCTGGAGAGAAACAGACTGCATCTGGAAGAGTGGATAGTTTGGATAGCTATCAGTTGACTTAGCAGTTTTGTCAAGAGATATGTTTATCATTCTGCATGTCCTTCCTTCTGCCACTGTGCTCCCTGCAAAAGTGAGGGTGTCTGTTCTTCCTGATCATCACTAGTCTTTGGTGGCAACGGGGTTGCTGAAGCCTCCATCTCCAAAGCAGCAACCCTGATAACTAGCTGTACTGCTGCAGCTCTGTAGATACCATGTGCCAGCTGCGGACTGACTTACTCTAGACTAATCCCACCAGGTCCTCAAGGTTCATTTCAGCCTCTTGGGAGCATGACATATATGTGAATTAGTGGTGTTAAATTGGGAATGATACCAGAGCTCAGTACTGTTTTATAATTAGTGACCTTCACCAGAGGACGTTTACTTAGTTTTAGTCTTCCAGGCTCTTGTGTCTACTGGAGACTGTTCACATTTTATAAGTAATCAGATGTGAAGTTTTAAACATAGAGGGCCAGACGAGCTGAAGTCCCAACTCTTCAATGGTGCTGTTCTTTTCTGGGGAAGGCAGGATTGGTGATGCTTTTGCTCTTGTTTACTTGATTTATTCTTTCAAAGAGGGGTGCTGGATTTCATATTTACTTGAGCTGAAGACATTTCTTACGTTGAGTCTTTTATCTGCATTTATACAGCCCAGTTCTAAAATGGGTAATTGTTGGGTTGAAAGGTACAAGTTATACTGGAAGACTTGGTGCCTGGAGCGTGTCAGTTCCTTTGTTTCTTCCGTTTTGCTGTCATGTAGTGTTTGCTGTTATACTTACTCTTGACCTTTTAATATTCATCTACAACTCCTGTAGCTAAGGGCTGTATTTTCACTTCTTCGGCTACAGCCTCTTATGTTGCTGCTCACATTACACGAAATTGCTGATTCCTTCCTCTGCAAAGTGTTATATTGTCCAGTGCCCTCAAGGAGGGTGGAAAATCAGGCTTGAACTGTTCATAAAACCAAACCTTCGTGTTTTGCGAGTGAAATGTTTTGTCTTGGCTCTTCTTCACCTCAAGCTTTTCTCAAGCCTCGTTCATATGCCTTTTTGCCAGTTACAAGCACTGCTGATAAGAAAGTTTCTGTGTGCAGGGGAATTAATACTAACGTATGGCTGCATGCTTATCCCTATTCACTTATTTATACGAAACATTAAGGATTTCTGTTAGTGAGCTGGTAACTGTAGTTGAAGGCCTATGTGGCATCTTAGCAACAGAAAAAACAAACCAAAAAGGTGCAGAGCAGTGGGGAAAAAAACAACAAAACAGGATTAATGAAGCTGTTGCAATAGAGGCAAAAGCCTGATGCATACAAGGTCATTTTTGCCTGCTGCATAGCCAAACTAAGATACCCCAACATCTGTGTGTTAACAAAAGTATCTGAGTAGAAGTACCACCTCTGAGATTCTTTGGGCTCCATTGGGCACCCATGTGTGGCTGTCTTGGCACTGTGCTTACCAGCAGCTCCTATTCAAGGGAGCTTCTATTCAAGGGGTGCTTGTTTGTTTGGGCGTAAGAAGATGCATGGAGACAGTGTTGGTGTAGAAGCAGCATAGCTGTGTATATTCACACACATGCAGGCTAAAAAGCCCTCTTAGAACTGGGAATACTGGGGAGCTCAGTATACTATGGTGGCATGCGCATGACTTTGGGAGCTAGCTCAGAAACAGCAGTGAGCATAAAATAAGGAACTCAACTGGATTTCTGCGGGTCCTCCACCACCTCCGCAAGTCTCCACTCCAAACGTAGTCGATAGTAGAGCTAACAAGCCCCTTGGATCCACTGGGGTAGTGACTCAGTTTCTCCAAAGATTCACAATCTTGGCAATTTGGCTGAAGGTGGTGGGGAAGTGAGCAAGCTCTTGCCTGTGTGGAGGTTTTTGTGTGCTTATATTGCTGTGGTCAGGTGATAGGGTTGATGAGGTGTATCCTCAGCATGCACAAGTAGGAATCTGTCTTGAAGTGAAACGGGATGAATCAATCATGTGCTATGCCATAGTCTAAACCGTTCTTCCTTGTGTTTGAATGGTGACATTGAAACCTACAGGCGAGGTCTTTGCCTTAGCATTAAGTCAACACAGGCTTCAGTTTTGAATACCAGCATTAATACTGGTTGCTCATTATCTAAAGTTCATGTTTCTAAAGCCCAGTTCTGTCAGAGGGATACCATTTTGAACTGAGAGGTTGTTGAGTACCTGGTGGGGCCCTGCTAATGCACAAATTTAGCTTTGTCTGCCTGCCCTTTGTCTCCTTTTGTTGTATTCTGAGGGCTTGTGCACCCACGTTTCTGCACTCTGTTCTGAATGTCATCAAAGGACATATAGCTTAGCTGACAAAGGTGAATAATACGTAGTCCACTGAGATGTCATTTGGCTGTTAAAGTTTAGGAGCAGGTCATGTAATGTGCGTGAGTGGTGTTTGAATTCTCAAACATTTTGATTTTTTCTGAACCCTCCCTTCTTAAGCTTGTGAGAGGCAGTACTCTGCTGAAAACCTGGTTCTCCTCTCATCTGTAGTAAACATTTAAATGAATGCAGTTATGTAGGGTAAGTGAGAAGAGCTGACTGTCACACCAAGAGATTACAGCAAGTCTGAAGTTTTAACCAATGCCAGTTGGTTCATTTTCTTCACATAAGAAAGCTGTTCTGTGCAAACCTTGCAAATGTAAATAAGGTTGTTGAACATGAGCAAGTGAAACTTTACAAGCCATTCCAGAGGGAAACATTTCACAGTACGGCTAAGAAACCACAAGAGAAATTTCAGCCCAGAGGGGTAAGTTCAGCACATGGCAACTGCTCCAGCCCAGGTGCTTATACCGAAAGGGTATTCCCAGCTGCAGCTACAGAGCAGGGGTTGTTCCAAGCCCTGCTTCCTGAGCCTTTTGAAGGCCGTAGATGTGGCTCCTTTCTGCCAGAGCTCATTAACATTCCTGTGGGTACAGCGATGTGGCATGGTACTTTCCCAAAGAATGCCTAGTGGGCCAGACCATCGGGTGGTGTTTCGATGGAGCTGCTCCACTTTACGCCAAGCGAGAATCTCGTTCAGTACCTTCGTTTTGCTCTTCATAAGCGTGGCTGAGAAAAACATTTCTTGTAGTGCTCTGTGTGCCTTTGGCTGTTTGGTGGCTTAAGCAAGTTGTCCTTCTGGCATATTTATGAATGGCATTGTCTTTGTGGCTCAGGCTGTCTGAGGCTTAAATTTTAATTTTCGTCCCTTTGATGTGCTGTAGCCCCTCCCCTGCATCCACTTGCTCATTTTTTCACCTGTTTGTTTCTCTCAGGCTACTGAGCCAGAGCTTGCACTGGTTTTTACAGCTCAATAGCATGCTGACAGTTTCTGTATAGAATGCTTGTACAGCAGTTGATGAGGCCGTTTGAATGATGTTAAAGGTTTTAATTTTTTATTTGTCTTTTCTGGAAATCCACTGATATTTACCTGTTCTTATTGTCATTTCTTTCTTTCACCAGGTTTTAATGGTACGTTTTGCATCTTTGTTTGATGCAAAGGAACGTACCGTCACTTTCCTGAGTGGAAAGAAGTACAGTGTGGATGACTTGCATTCAATGGGAGCTGGTGATCTGCTCAACTCGATGTTTGAATTTAGTGAGAAACTGAATGCCCTGCAACTTAGTGATGAGGAAATGAGTTTGTTTACAGCAGTTGTCCTGGTATCTGCTGGTAAGGAGAGAAAGTTAACTTGTACCTTTGTCAAATTTTGAATATTGCTCTCTCTTAAAACATTTCTGTAAAGTGTATGCCTTGCTATTTCACCTCTAAGTGAAGGTTGTAAGCTAATAGCACCCTGTAATTTACTTTTTTACATACCTGCTCTTTCTAATACTGCCTTTTGGAAAAATGTGACAGTGGGCTTATATTTTCATACTGCTTTCTACAGAATGGAAAAATACATGTCATAGCTGCCCGATGTATGACTCATCTTAAGTTTCACAGGACAGCATCAGTGATATTACTCCTGACTTGCACAGCCTAAGTCTTAGGATAAGGTGGTATTTTTACTTCCAAGTGCTGTCATTGAAGTCTATGGCATATCTTACTTAAGTCTAAATCCAACAGTTTGATCTCTGCCTATGTCAGCAAGAAAGCCCTATTCATCTATGTTGTAGCTTCTTAGCGCTAAAGGTCTGCCAATCCACTAACATCTTCGCTGCCCTCGTATCTTGTTTCAGTCTTGTTTCAATCCCTGGCCCAGATTCAAAGAAGGATTAAGCACCTACTTCTGTAGTATTATCTAAAGCCTCAAATTAGGCACATTAGCTCTACATATAATGCCTGGAATACAAGAGGCAGAATCCCTGCTTGCTGGGTAAGGAGCTCTAGAGGTAGCTAGCGGGAGCACTGGCAGTGCGCACGTGTCCAACAAGCCAGCGTCTGGGGGGCC
>NW_009734655.1:14562-22030 GCF_000703405.1 Apaloderma vittatum | reverse complement strand
TTCAGCCCCGCGCCTTTCTTGCTGGGGAGAAGCACCCCAGACACAGTGCTGTGGGCATGTGAAGCCTCTGTAAGCAGGATAGGACAGTTCAGTCTCATAGCTTTGTGTGTGACCTAACTGAAATGTGGTAGCACAGGGTGGGCAGCTGCTGTAGCCTCCGCTGTGGTCTGAGCAATGGTAACGAGCAGGTGGTTCAGATTTGGTGAGCTTCAGAAGCCTTGATGGCCACTGTGAGTCCAGCAGTTTTCAGATCAACTTCACTCTGTAGCTTGTAACTGAACTCAAATGCTGTAGTAGTTACTTGCATGAGTAAGTGAGCAAGCTTTGCATTTGAGCAGGTACCTAAGAAGAACAGAAGTGCCTCAACATAGCTCCTGGGGAGATGCTCGCAGGATGAGGGCTTGCCAGGAGAAAAAGATACCTGTAGAACTGAAGGATTGTGGACACCCGTTCATTAAACACATCTTGAAAGACAAATCCCCTGCAGCTCACTCCTCAAGGAGGGGTGTGACCCAAGGAGTTGTTTCCCATAAGGTAGAGACAGAGCTCAGTTAGAGAAGGAGGAAAAGTTAAAGAACGGCATCAGAGAGAATAACAGAGAAATGCGTGCAAAGGCGAAAGATGCTCGAACTGGCAGAAGAACTGAAGATGGGAGAACAATGCCATTAAGACTTCACCTCAAAATGAAGGTCGTGGAAGAGAAGATTGAAAGGAAGTTCGTGAAGTAGTGATTATTTACATGACTTCCAGAGGCAGACAGGAGTGTGACACTGTTGAATCTGACTGATTTAAGATATGAAATACCATGCTGCACTAGTTAAAAATATTTCTAAAAAAACTTTCAGCTGTTTAAATTTTTTTTTAAAAATGCCAGTGGAAAGAAAGAAGTGTTCATAGATCTCCAAATAGCGGCAGTGGGGAGGACACTTGTCAGAAGCATGTCCACATAATGCTGGATGAATAACCACTATTACGAAGGATATTTAGAGCATGCAGAAAGAAGCAGTAGAGGTAATAGCAAGGAATGTGTGTAACTGTGTACATCCTGTAGTTATGGTGTCGTATGGCAAAGAAAGGAAGAGCAGGGCCGTACATCCAGCATATGGGAGTGTTTCTGTGGTGCTGAGGAATTGCTTTGGTACCATTACAAAAATAAAAGAACGTCTCGCCTCTGTCTATAGTTAGCTGGATAGGTTGAAAACAGAGGGGACATACCAAGATGGATCATGGGCACTGAAGAAGGAAGAAGTGAGGTGAAAACAAAGCTCAAGGAATGTGGTTTATCCAGGTTTAAGAGACCAGATAATCTCTTAACTGAAGGTGATGCCTTGTGGTAGAAGAATATGAAATACACACCTTGTACTATTCTCTCTTGTTGATGGATAGCACTAACAAAAGCTGCTGCTGGCCACTGGGGGCAACTGGAGGTAGACTAAGGGGAAGAGGAAAGACAGGCTAATTGAAGAAAGGGAGCCACGGTAACTTAGCCAGGGCAGCCAGGAGAGGCTGGACTGCGTTCTGTCTTCAGAGGCAAGACGGTACGGCTGTCGCTGTGCAGAGCTCTTGATCAACCCCATCTGGCATTTGCTGTGCAATTGTCATTATCCCTGCTAAGGGCAGAGCAAACCTAAAGGTTTTACAAAGTGAGGGGCAAGTGGGATAGGTGGTTTAACAAATGAAAGCAGAGAGGCATCGCTTAACTTGTGCTCTCTTGAAGAGCAGCTATCAGACCTAAGGGACAGTCTTCACGAAAGAGTGGAATATGTGCTAATGAACATTGTTTGGTATTAATCAAAGTTCCTAATTATTAGAGTAGAAGGTTCTGGAATAACCTTCCTAAAAGAACAAAACATATCAACTGCTTCAAGATGGATCCTTAAGTGGATTATATAATATTTTTTTGCCATAGCAGTAGGGAACTGCAGTGACTAGTCCAGGAGGACTTCCTAGGCTCTGTTCACCTGAGAAGTCTGATTGACAGTGACAGCGTAAGGAAGGGATTCCCACTCTGACTGTGCGGTCTGACTCAGTGCTGCTCCGGAAAGCTGTTGTCATTCTGTGTCCCAGTTCTGCAAAGTCCTTAAGTACGTGCACACATCAAAGCACATTGCTGCTCCCGTCCATCACTCGTGTATGTATGTGCCCTGCTGCATTTACATAGAGTTTAAGAAAAGAGGCTATGGCTTCAAAAAAACAGCTACTGTGCACGGCTATTAGGGGAGATGTTTTGCTTAAAAATCGTCCTTTTAACCTGCCTAGTTAGGTTCCAGCTGAGGACAGCAGGCATGTTCTTAAATACAGATCTCTTTCGAGAGATGCTTCAGGCGTTGGGTGAGTGCAGTATGTGAAAGCATAGTATTTTTCTTGGTGTTGAAATTTTGTCTTCCTCAGTTGGGATTTTTTTGGGTGCCTCATACTTCATTTTGTAAGTGTTTCACAACACACTCAGAAATAGTGCCCAGTCATGTGAAGGCTTTGCCCTGGGGATCCCATTGCACAGATACGAGTCTGACTGGTCCTGGGTGGGATTTCCCCCTCAGACACGAACCTCTAGCATAGGGTTAGGGTTCTAACATCGCTTGAGAAATGTTTGAAATTTTTACTTCCCTGTGCCCTGCCTCTCTCATTGTGTTGAAAGTTGTGATTCAGCAAAATTTTTGTGTTCTTCAGTCTGTCCTTTTCTGGAAACATGGGTAAGTAATTACAGGAAAAGGCGATTGAATGCTGCCAGGTCAGCATGAGCTTAATACTTTACAAAGTTAATGCAAAGTAATGTTTGAAAGACTTTTGATATGTATTTTTGAAACATCTTGCATAAGTATTTAATTTTTCTTGTGCTTGTTAATGTAGTGAGTGATTCTTACAGTGGCTTTATGTTGCAGACTACATCCGTTCAGTCTTTTTTTGTGTTTTTTTTCTCTTTCCCCTCCCTCCTTTTTTTGTCTTTCTCCCTCTCACCCTCTTTTCTTTAGATCGCTCTGGAATAGAAAATGTCAATTCTGTGGAGGCACTTCAGGAAACACTAATCCGTGCATTAAGGACCTTAATCATGAAAAACCACCCAAATGAAGCCTCTATTTTCACCAAACTTCTTTTGAAATTACCTGATCTGCGTTCCTTAAACAACATGCACTCTGAAGAACTCTTGGCCTTTAAAGTTCACCCATAGGCCTTTAGGTCTCATTTGTACTTGGACTTGCCTCGTGTTAAACTGTTTTGTGCTGAAATATGTATTTATACAGTTGTACCACTTGTTGGAGGGAGAGAGTTTGCAGACTGTGAGCTGTTGATAGCTGTCCCGTAACCATGCAATAACGCTTCAGCAGGTGCTTTCAGCTAACGGCGACGCAGCGTTCCCAAGTCCTCCGAGATGTCTGGACCTGGCTGCGCCGCCCTTCTGCGGGAGAGGTTGCGATGAGCCTGAGTAAATACAGACTGCTCTTTCATTTAGAGACAAAAAAAAAAAAAAGAGCCACCGCTGCCCTCTCATGTGAAGTGAGCGCAAAATAACTGTATGTGAATCCAGAGCGTGGAATGGAGTGGGAACAATCCTGTGCTAATAGGAAAATGGAAGAGCTGATTTAATTGGTCTTTCACTTATCTAATAGATGTCTGTCTGTGTCTCTTGGTAACTCACTCATGGCTTCACTGTTGTTGTTCCATTAAACCTGGTGGAATGATTTCAGCCTGCACCAGCTCTTCACCGAGCGTGTTTTCATGCCATGTGTATATACTATAAATAGTTAAGTAATGAGTGTTTATGGCTATATAAAGTACAGAGTTGTGTGTATATATGTGTATGTATATAAATAGTTCTATACATAAAGTATACATATAATTTCTTCACAATATTTTAAACTGTGAAGGAATTTAAACTTACAACAGAAGGTGATCTATGGAAAGAACCAAATAGATGCACTTTGCATATTGCTGAACTAATTATCTGAGCATTTCTAATTTTTAGAAAACATCAAATTTGCATTAATATGCTGTGTTTGTTAATTTAAAAAAAAAAAACCAACAACCAACAACAGAGTGGCACCAAAGGGGCAGAGTCAGATTCTACTTGGGGAAGGGGTTCATAGAGAATCTCAGGTGGAAATGGTTGGTTTTGGCACTAATGAGATTGATTGTCCATTGCCACTGAGGTTCTTACATTCTGATAAAGGTTAAAGAAGCACCAGATGCTCTTCAAAACTTCAGCACAGCCAGAAAGAAACAGAGAAATAACAGCATCTATCAGAAAAAAAAAAAAAAAATGGGAAAAATGTATCCGTGGTTGCGTTTGGGTGTATGTGTGTTCTGTGACTTTATTTCTTGCAATACATCATTTTGCTGCTTCATTGCTAAATGAGAACTGAAAACAGAAATGTGAGATTCCCCGTGTCTTTTCACAATTTGGGCTTTGTGGTTCCCGTGCCTGTTCTTCAGGAGCTCTCCATTGGTGCGTGTGCGTGTGTGTGTGTGCGTGTGCAGAGAACATGCACTGGATGGTCTGGATTTTTTTCTGAAAAAAACACCACAAAAAACAACCAAACAAATGGGACTATTTTTCATTGTTTTTGCCAGTAGTAAATTACAAAGCAGATCCTCAAGGCTTAAGATTCTGCTGCTTTGTCATCTAGGAAAGCAGCTCTCTATGGGTTTTATCCATTTGTAGCAGGACCTGACACCAGAAAAAAAAGAGATTAAGAAAAAGTCAAAGCAGTTGTGTTAATTAGTTAATGCTTATGTTTTGCTAATGTGGGAAGAAGATGCTCCATTACCTGTGTGTTTAGTTAACTTACCTTAGGGGTAGCCCTCTGGGTCTGTAACAGCATTTGGTAACGCAGCGGGAGAGATGCGACCTCTCGGTTTGTCCCTGCCTTGAGCTGTATCAGGTGGGTGAGGCCGGGAGCCAGAAAAGCCAGAAAGCCAGCAGAGCCCCTCTGGGCTGCATATCGAGCCGCTGGGAGCCCTCCTGCCCCGAGCAGGGCAGAGGAGGCGGGGCTTGCACCCTGCCATCCTTCCTGTCCCCTTGGGCTGGGGATGTCCCCTCGGAAAGGAGAAGGGGTGCTGGCCGGGGGGCTGAGAGCAGGAGGGGCAGATGCTTGAGTAAGAGCTGGAGAAATTTGGGCTTTAGCCTTGGCTAAGGGAGCAGCTGCTGCAGGGAGAGCTGGCCTCCTGCTTCGAGTTGCTTTAACCGCGGGATGATGGCCCCTTAACACACACGGTTTTGCTATCCAAATGCGCTGTGGGGCATATTGTCCTAATTTCTGTTAACAGTCTGCATCCTACCAGTATTACTTGTTTGAGAGCTTCACTGAATTATGCATTGAACCATTCAGACTTTAGAAAGGACGTAGTCACATGTTTTGTGTTATTTAGGAGCTGAAATGACTTCTTTGTAGACCCCATTTCAAATATGGAAAGTACAGTTAACCCGTGGTTGTTTTGGGAGGAATGAGGTTTCCTACAGAGATTGCCACCCTACAACTGTGTTTTGTTGTGTTTTGTTTTATTTTTATTTTTTTCTTCTTAAAACTGTATTATTAAGCCTTTAGGAATGTATAACCAGGACTGAGTAATTACTGCTTATTAAATTTTTAGTTAGATTGACCATGTATGCCTATAGATAGATACTCTAACTTGTGCAATTTCATTTGAAATAATCTCCCTGTACATAATGGAAAAACTTGTACTACAGGAAAAAAAAAAGGCCCCAAACAGATTGACTGAACAAAAAAGTTGATTAAAGTACGGTTCAAAAGTGACCCATATATTACAAACCTTAGCTGGACTCTTAGAAGAAAATCTAAACTCATCGTGTTAGCTGTGTATTGTGAGCTCTTCTTTTACTGTGTCACTGGTTATACACTTGTTAAACGCTGAGATAATAGACTTCATGCCAGGCATTTGAGTACTGTAGATTGGGTCATTGCTGAAAGATTAATGTACTGTATGACTTAAATGAAATTTTTATTCTTGATTTTGTTCTCGATTTTGTTCTTGTTTTAAAAGATTAAATATGGGCATTATGTCAGCAAGCTAAACGGTGTTTCTGCATTTTTTGTGGTTTTTCTCTGTGCAAAATCTGGAGCGGAGGACAACACGCTGAGACGAACAAAGCCGAAGTAATGGATGAGAACATCAGCTGCTGTAGGGTCACCGGGGCTGCGCTGGCGCGTGGCGGCTGGAGCCTGCATCTCGGTCCCCCTGTGATGCTTGATGCTCCTCTGTCTTGCCAGGCGGTCAAGACGGGGGCTTTAATTGGGGCATTTTCATTAAAATAGTTGTTTTAAAAACCTTTGTTACTTCCAGGAATGTAACTTTGTAACTGAAAAAAGGATACAGTTTAGTTTTTGGTAAACACCGCCTTAGAGTGGGGGTTGTCAGAGAGGTGGATGGAAAAGGACATGAAGGGCAAAGATCTGGTTTTTTCCAGCTTGATTTCCTAGTTTGAAGTGTTTGCTGTTTTAAGAGGTAAGAAAAACTCCTCCAGGAAATGTTGTATCTCTTGGTGTTTAAAAAAAAACAAGCCCCAGAATTAAAACAGAAACAAAATTATGACTGCCAGCACTGGAAAAAAACAAGAGCACAGAAATGCCCTCTTTTTTCTTGGCATGTTTTCTCTGGTGGCATGTTTATGTATGGCTTCCCTTGTTGCCACCAAGTCTGAGCCCCCATGAGCGGGGCCATGAGCCGCAGAGGTCCGAGGGCCTGGGAGGTCCTTGGGCAAAGCTCTGCACAGCTCTCGCTGGGATGCTCTGGTTGGGCCACAAGTCATTTTTCCATGTTTGGCTGCAGGAGCCTTACCACAATAAATGGAGGGGGAGGTGAGCAGGAGGGACGCTTCTCAGTGAAAACATCATTCTGTTCCCCCCTTTCCCACCCTCCCAGTTTGGCAAGATGCTGGATCTGGGGACCTGAAACATTTGTGCTTGTTGGTGGGAAACTGGCCGGGCTTGGAGCCGACAGCAGCAATGACTCCAGCGTGAGCATGCCCGCGGCAGCCTGCCCTGCCTGACCTCACCCCGCGGGGAAACGGTGAGTGTCGCAAGGAGAACACGGGTGTGAGTGTCACTGGGTGAAAGTATAAACGATGAAGGTGTGGGCAGCAGCTCCCTCCTGCTCAGGCTCGTGACCCACGGGCTGTGCGTGGCGTGGGAGGGAACCAGCATTCGCCACTGAACCGCAGAGCACTTTGATTACAGAAACACTTCGTACAAGGAAATAATTGGCACTTCCTTTTCTTTGATGAGTACAGCGAGCAGCTGCCAGAGCCTTCATCAGCAAATACCATTTTTTTTTATTTTTTTTTTTTTAAGGTTGAAATTTGCAGTGAGGAGGAACATCCAGGTCTGAGGGAGCCTGGAAACACCCACCCTTGACAGCCAACTGAGCTGCAACGCTCAGCTTGGAAGAAAAACATTGTGGAGGTTGTGCTGGCTGGGCAGGAAAGCTGGTCAAGGGAGAGAGGGAGGGAGGG
>NW_009734655.1:13207-14531 GCF_000703405.1 Apaloderma vittatum | reverse complement strand
AGCGTGGAGGCTGCAAGGCTGCATGTTCCTGGTCGTCAGGAACAAATGGGTCCATCCATGCCAAAAAAGCTTCCCTCCATGAAGATACGGCTCTGCCTCACCAGGCCTTTTCCCCGGGCAATTCATACTTGCTGCAAACATACAGTGTAGCGCCACTTTTTTCAGGCAGACCTTGCGGTGATAGGGGCCTGAGCTCTGCCGTCCCCTACAGCTGTAGGAACCAACTGCTCCAGCCTGACCTGAAGCCCCAAGGCAGGCTGCGTGCTCTTCCATGGTGGCTCTCTGGGAGAGCCTTTGCCTCTGGCTGGAGAAGGACCCTCAGGGGTTTACTTGTAATGTTCTGTGCGTAAAAGCGGGAGCATCTTCTCAAAGGGTCTTTTCTCTCTGCCCACTCCCCCCATACCTCAGCTTGAGAAGATGGTGGCTCAAATAACTTCACGCAACAGCACGAAGTGCTGCTTAAAAGTGGGTTCAAAGGCAGAGGCAAATACGATGCCTGACCCAGAAAGTGCTGCTCAGAATGAAGCACACCCAGAGAGGCCTGCCTGCATTACTGCTGCACAACAGCCCTTCTCTGTCATGTGTGCTGCCCCACAGACCTCGTGCAGGCAGCCCTGGATTAGCTGCACAGCTACATAATTGCTGCCTTGCTTCTCATTTACTTAATGCAGATGCTCAAAGCTGTGTCATGCCTAAGCAGTGATGATGGTTTAGAAAACGAGGCTGACACTAATGCTCCCTTTTAGGCCACTTCGGCAGGTTCAGTCACTAATGTACAGCTGCAGATTTGAAGATCTGACCTAGGCTGGAGACTGACTTAGTTCCCACGTAGCCCCAGAATATGGAGGATCTTGAATAGAACCTCAGGTACGCCTCTATCCCCCTCCCTCTGCTCCTTTGGCCCAAAGGTGCAGAAGCCCAAGGAAGCAACTCAGATCTGGGCACAGATGTGACATCCTGACAGCCAACTTCTCTTCTGCACAGCAGTCTAGGACGGAGAAAGCACATGGATAGCTGGCCAGCTAACGTGTGCCTGAGCCTCCAGTGGCAGGTGACACAAATGGTTTAAGAATGCATTTCCACAGTGTCTAAACTCGTGCCTCTTAGGCTGGGTTATGGTGCAGAGACAGGTTTGTGCTTGCATTGAGGGTTTTTTCTTTTCACTTTTTTTATCCTTGCCCAATAGCAACTTCTCTGGCCTCCTCTCATGCTGCTTAACAGCGTGTGTGGCTTGGCAGATCTGCTTCCTGCTGTGCAGTGTGTTTGCCCTCTGTATGCCCACGCACAGGCTTCCCCTTTCTGCTAGTTTCGTGTGGAGGAGGCA
>NW_009734655.1:8034-13176 GCF_000703405.1 Apaloderma vittatum | reverse complement strand
GGGGGTGCAACCTCCCCCCCCCCCCCACGTCTGTAGGGGCGCATCTGTCCTGTTAGTCCCTTTATAAGAGTAGAAGCAAAACTGCTGGGTTAATGCATCAGAAATCAAGCACTGGCTCTTATATTTCATAAGGGGAATTTAATCATAATTATTTACAGTCATTTTCCATGTGCCTCACAGAAGAGCTGTGCTAAAATATCAGGAAACCCAGTTCTGTCACTCAGTGGTTGCTTTCTTTTAATTTATCTGCACATGGCGAATGCTGTGCTAAACCTGGGCATAAAAAGTAGAGTTCTTATAGCTGTTTCGCTATAGAAGAGGTTCCTCCATTGCTTTCTGAGACAAAGTGGGGGTGCCACTTTTTAACATCACCGTAAACAAAACTTTCTGGGTAGCTAACTTCATGTAAACCCTGCATGAGGCTGTTTTTGCACAGGAGCTTTGCGTGAGCATGGGTGGGCTGAATTAAAGCACTGCTGCCAATAGCCAGGAGGATCACCTGCCAGCAATACCAGGAATTACCTGGCACCTGCAGCCAAAAATTCCTTGGCATAGATGAGGCAGGCTGTGGGCTCAGGCTTCACTCCTGTGCTGGGGGGTGGCTGCTGCCCCCCACCCTGGCACCAAAGCCCCTGGGCCCACGCTCAGACCAGACATCTGGCCCTGAAAAGCCTCCTAATTCACCAAAGCCAAGACAAGAAATTGTCACATTCAGAGGACTGGAGGAGACAAACATGGGGTGGGTGGGGATAATAAGGTGAGGTGACTGCATCCACAGCTAGTAATTATTTTCAGATCACAGTGAAGGGACCTGTGTTTGCTCCTTCCCACCTGCCAGGTTTCTGCAGGTCTGTAACCAGGTCAGGATCTCTAAAAATAGTTTTGGAGCTGAAGAGCAACGTGCTCACAGGCTCTGATGTCCATGTTGTACTTGTCTGTGGTGTAGCTCTCCAGCCGTGGCTCGGCCTTCAGATACACCCAGCACAAACCCTGGATGGCTGCTGCAACAAGTGTTTGGTCTTTACCCATATTGTTTTTTTTTAGTGTTGTCGGAGCTATGACAGAGCTAAGGTTGTCTTAGTGCCGCAACAGTTTTCTTGTTTAGTCCTAGCATGAAAACAACAGCCCTAGAACTGGGGCACAGCTTTGTTTGCATAAGTCTGCAGCCATGCATATGTACTCTCACTGTCGTGTAGTAACTCATAGTGACGACTGGCTCTTGGCTTACAGACTGGCATAATTTAGGCTCGATTGCCAGTTCAGCGCAGTGACCTGACCACAGTATTCTGCACTTTTACAAATCACCTGGTGCCCACCAGCTGATGAGATTTCGATGCGGAAGATATCAGCTGTCACCTTGTCCTGCTGTGCCGGTGCTCTCCCAGCTGGGCACAGGGGTGTGCACCCGTGTGTGTGTGTGTGTGTGTGTGTGTCTGTGTCTGTGTCTGTGTCTGTGTGTGTGTGCACACTGAGGCGGGGCAGCAGAGGCTGTCCCTGGGAGGTGGCATCTCTGCTAGCAGCATCACTACCTTGGAGCCTAAATGAGGACGATGGCACGGCTGTGAGTCACGTACCCGGCATTGCTGCAGCTCTGACCCAAACAATAAACTAGTCTAGTAAAGATGAGGCCTAGAGAGGAGCATCTGGGGTTTAGTCTGTCCCTTACTCGTGATGTGCTCTGACACGTCATGTACCCTTGTGCTGCCTGGGTTTCCCTTGCTGTGTAACATAGCACTCGCCACGTGTGAACACCACGGGCTGTCTTACGGCAGCCTTGGCTGACTGCTGACAGAGTCCTGACAGGAGCCCTTGGGCTTCCCAAAGCGCTGAAGAGCTGCTGCACATCAACAAAGGACGCTCCTGCACCGCAACTTACCCAAGCAGCTGCCGGGGTGGGTTTTGTCTTCTCTGGAGAGGGCCAAGTGTAAGAGAGAGCAAGACTCCAGTGATTTAAAGCATTAATACACGGGGACTTTTCAAAGACTAAAACAAGTACCTTGAAGCAAAATGCCATTTCTCATATATCAGTAAAATCTAGTGACAACATTTAGAAATGATTGTGTAACGTTGTTAACGTCACCCTAAACCTCGTGTTGCAGTTGCGAATGAACTATGGTTTCGTACCTCCCTCAAACGAGCCACAGGCACTGTGTTTCCTTCACATTTCCTCTCAATATGGGTATGACCACAGCCTTGCCTGTGCTGAGAATAGTTTTAATGTGAAGATCTATTTCAGTGTCCATGTTCTAGCTCTGCATGATCAAACATCTCCACCACAGGCCCTTTAGAAAAGGCTGTAATATGCGAGGCCACTGGAGTGAAATCACACATTAAACCACAGCTTAAGGTCTTAGTGACTTTGCTGGTACAGAAAACAAACCAAACAGAAAGTAGTGACAATGTAAACACTGCTCAGCCCCCTAAAAGGCAGGTTAAGATAGTAGTATTCTGCTCAGCCCTCTCCACCCAGCAGCTAGCCATCCTGCACCTCCCGCAGATGCTGCTGCCCCCTGCAGCAGAGACAGGGGGCTGCAGCACCTGGCTGCGCCCCCCTGGCTTCTGCACAAAGGCCAACAACCACTCACCCAAAATCTGTCTTCATCGACCCCTGTAACTGAGCTGCCAGGTGTTGATCTGCAGCAGCCAAAGCTGAAAACCTAGCCCAAACCACTCCGTCTCCTTGCACACCATTTGCACCAGCATCCTTTTAGCTGGTCTCATCGAAGTACCTGGACATTAACCCATGGGCAGCCAGATCGCTGCAGGTTTTTCTTCCTCCTCCGAGGAGCCGTGTCATTCCCTAGGATTTCTGGAAGGGGGCACTCTGGCACCAGGATTGCGGCAGAGCACGCTGCTCTCTGCGGCAGGGCCGCTCTCTGCTGCTCTTTGCTCCTCAGCCCTAAAGGGAAGCTGTTAGGAAAAAATAAACAGTTTATATCCAGCTCTGAGACAGACACGTTAGAAGAGAAGGATAAACTGCAGCTCTAGGGACAAAGATAATGTAGCGGTGAATTTATTGAAATGTCAGGGCAAATGGGAATGACATAACCAAATAATCAAAAGGGGAAAAAGAAAAGTAAGTAAGCGAGATGATAAAAAATTAAAATGGCAAACGCAGCATGACAAGGAGCAATTACCCGCGCAGGAAGCAAAGAAAATGTGCAGCACGCAGACATACAGTGGGAAGTGATAGAGCACAGCTCGAAATGAAAACAATAAAACAAAAATATAATTAAGAACAATTCCAGCCACACAGATGCATTCACAGTTCAGCTCAGATGCCAAATTTGGTTAATAACTGCTTCCAGCTGCTCAGTGATGCACGGCCATTTCTCACTGCAGCCTCTGCGCTGGAGCTGGAGAGAAAAACATCAGCCCTGCAAAGAGGCACCTTGCTCTTGGCACAGGCCCTAGGGGAGAGCAAGGCAGCAGGAGGGAATTAAAAGATGGGAAGAGCCCTAAATCACTGCTGAGCGTAATTGGGACTGCAGTGTAGTCTGTGGAACTCCTCTCGGTGCTGGGCACTGACGCGGGGGGGAGGATGCTGTAGCTCTAGAGCCTGCGTGTCCAAGTGATTCCTCTTGCAGTCTCTGTGTTTACCGGCTGTCCCTGCCCCGCATCTCCCCTCACAGCTACAGTTTCTTGCAGGGAGAGAAAGATGGGGGTGTGAGCTTTAAAAGCAAGCAGGCCTTTACAGAATGTGGCTCAACGGCACTCTCTGTATTTCCTCTCAATCTGGACCTGAAAATAATAAAGCCAAATACCTTTAATTTTCATCCTTTTGTTTTGTTGTTGATATTTTTTTAGCTGTGTATTAGAATCCATCTGTTTCTGAGTTTTGCCTTTTTTTTTTGTTTCCTTCCTGTTTCCTAGGGGATGATGTTTGTCCTGGGAGACAAAACAGGCCTGATATAATCAAATAACCTAGTGGACAGTAAGGTGTCCATGGGACAGCAATGTGCCCTTGCTGCACAGAGGACCAATGGGGTCCTGGGGTGCATTAAGAAAAGTGTGTCCAGCAGGTCTAGGGAGGTTCTCCTCCCCCTCTACTCTGCCCTGGTGAGACCACACCCAGAATACTGAGCCCAGTTTTGGGCTCTCCAATTCAAGAGAGACAAGGACCTACTGGAGACAGTCCAACGGAGACCTACGAGGATGATCAAGAGACTTGAACATCTCTCTTCTGAAGAAAGACTGAGAGAACTGGGGCTGTTTAGTCCCAAGGAGAGAAGGCTGAGAGGGGATCTTATTAATGTATATAAATATCTGAGGAGTGGAGGTCAAGAGAAATGTGCTGGTCTCTTCACAGTGGTGCCCAGTAGTAGGACAAGTAATAATGGGTGTAAGCCAGAAGGTAGGAAGTTCCACCTCAACGTGAGGAAGAATTTCTTTACTGTGAGTGTGACAGAGCACTGGCACAGGCTGCCCAGAGAGGTTGTGGAGTCTCCTTTTCTGGAGACCTTCAAAACCTGCCTGGATGTGTTCCTGTGTGGCTGCCCTAGGGGATCCTGCTCTGGTTGGGGGGGGGTGGACTAGATCTCTAGAGGTGTCTTCCAACCCCTCACATTCTATGATTCTATGATACCACTGCTTGGAGACAGGGCATGAAGACTGTCAGTAAGAAAGTGAGAATAAAACAAAGACAGAGAAGAGGCACAGCGGAGAACGGGACAACTTTATTTTGCTCTCCATCCCCTTTTTTAACTAACAGCAAGTCTAGTCTGTGGTGCTAGAAATGGCCTATGTTTGTTAATTACAGCTCATTTGGTTGTGTAGGAAGATATAAACAGTGTTTTGTGTGTGACAGATCAGAGATGTGGATTATTTTCACTGCTCCCGTGAACAGCAGCTTTTAACGTGCTTGTCCCAGACCCCAGTTCGAGGGTGCTGAGGAAGTTGTCTGTGGTTGGGCTTTAGCTGAAAGACAAGAATCCAGCGATGCTGTGCCTGTTCTCAAGTCCTTGCTACACAGTCCCACATCCAGCAATACCTCCCATCCCTGCCAGATGAGATAATTGTGTTTGCATTGTGTCTCCTACAGCTTGCTTTTTTCCTGGTCTACCCACTCGCTGGTCAAAGAGCAGAGACCTCTGCTCTGATCCTCTACCACCTCTAGTCATCTATCAGCTCTTTCTCTCAGCA
>NW_009734655.1:0-7962 GCF_000703405.1 Apaloderma vittatum | reverse complement strand
CCCCCCCCATCCCATCTCAGACCCTGCCTGCCTGGCCACCTTTTTGCATTCATGTTGCTTGACTTGGGGCTGTTGGAGCTTCCTCCCTCCTCCAGGCACTTGCCTGCTGGTTGTTGATAACTTCCACTTCCCCCTCCTTGATGAGAACATTCACCTGCAGCCTCTCCTGTCCCACCACCCCACAACACTGGCAAAATTCTACTGAAGACAAAGTGATCAAGGGGCAGAAAAGAAACAAGGGATGACTTGTCATAAGATCAAGAAAAACAGTGTAGTGAGAAGTAAACTGTGTGTGGCTGACACCTCTGTAATGCCATGGACCCAGCATTTAAGCTGTTTTATCTGAGTCAACCATTTGAAGTATCTTGGTTTCTCTACTTATTGTCTCAACACCAGGCTATTGTACTAGAGATCTCAGAGATTATCTGCTCAGGTGGGAGGGTAAGAACAGTTTTGCTCTGTGTGAGCCATGCCAAGACAGCAGCTTTCAATGATGGCAAACTTTTAAAGAAAGTTTTTAACTGCATCTTCAGGACCAGTCTTGCATCTAAAATCTCTAGGTTACATTGATCTTTTGCTGCTGGGGAAATCCAATTTACCTTCTTCCTTGTTTACATATAACCCTGATTCAGCTTTGAGGTGAATAGTAGCAGCAGATAGAAAAGTCTGTCCTTCAGATGTTCTGTGACTCCAATACTGCCCCATGGGACTGATCTACAGTTCAGAAATGGCAAGATACTGTTGTCTGTCACAGGGCTGTGCTGGTACTGCTATACTTTTTGCCCACCTTCACCCCACATACAGGGAGCTGCTGCCATCTACCCCTACTTCTAGCTCCCTGCAGTCTGTGGTATACCTCCCGTGGTGCTTGGCCGCTCAGAGATTTTTGGTGAGTGTATCAAAAGATCAAGAAGATCAATTCCCAACCTTCCCACCCTTGAACATTTAGAGGATAATATCTGGCTGCATATAATGATCATTCAAAATCTCCAAGAGGATTTGAAAAAAATTTGAAAAATTAATACTTACGAGTTTGGTCTGGATCACCCCACACCCCTGCAACAGGTGGTTTATCCAGAAGCTACAAGAACCATGTTATTCTTAGGAGAGAAACTACATGTCCCTGCTAAGCCAGTTGCATTGTTTTGCTGCTGGCGGTGTGTTGGATACAGTGTTTTCACAGTCTCTCAGCTGAAGACGAAGAAGGAACTGAATTAACTTGAGTGGTAAATGTTCTATCTCTTTCACTGTCAGATCTGAGCCCACAAGAAATTGTTTGGCTGGTATGGCAGGGTTGAGCAGTAACCACTGAATGACTGATAGGTTAAGAATTTAATGATGCACAAGGCAGCCTTTGCTGAGAGCTTTGCTAGTTGCATCCTTCTCTGCTGAGGTGGACATCTACACGCTTCACTGTTGTCTGCTTGTGTCTGAAGAAGACTCATGGCCTGTTGGAACCTGGCTGCTGCTGTGTGGCCAGGGTGACAGCATCCCACAGCGAGCACTGTGAGTTGTTATTCGAGGTTAGAAAGAGAGTTATTTAAATTCACGTTCATTAGATGATTGCAGATGAGTATGAGAAGTCACCAAAGGTTTTGAACATATGGGTTGTCCAGCTGTGCTGCTGTTATTCTCAGCATCAGACCCTAATTCTGCACCTGACAAATTTTATGCCAACAGGAAGGGGTTTGTCTCCCTCAGACTAAAGCTGCTCTCAGTGGCAGATGGCCAAGTCAAGGAGATGATGCTCAGTTATTCACCAACATGTGTATGTGACAATATAGTTGTACAAGATTAAGAATTTCTGCCATGTACTTTTCATCACTGCAATAAAAAGAAAGATAAAGTCAATCAAGTCTAATAGTGATTACGCATCTAATTTTTGTTTAGCCAGAAAAACATCAAGGACAAGTTTTTCAAGAGCTCTTGACTATGGCAAGTTTTTCTGCTAGGGTCTGTTTTTCTTGGCTGCTACTTAATCAATATGATTTGTGCCTCCATTGTGATAAGAAGCACTTCAGAAAGATGCCAAACAGAAAAATAAAAATTAACAGCAAAGTGAAATCAAATCAGAAGACGCTGGCTGAGGGAGACACAGCTAAGTTTTCCCACACCATCACTTTATTGTGTTCCTTTCTTTAACTGACCCTTCTCTAAGGAGATCATAAATACCTCAGAGAAGAGTAAGCCTGGCTGTCGAGGCTGCTAATGGGAGTAAAGATTGCTGAATCATCCCCCTGGCCTTCTTACCTATCTGCAGAATATCTAGAACACCGCGAGGGCTGGGGTAAATTATGAAAAAACACACCTGACAGTTTGGTTTTAAAGCTCTTCAAAGGTAAACTGTTTCTCTGAACTTTCTGAAACCACAAAACTGTGCAGGAATAATATTTAGATACAGTTCAAAAGCATCCAAATCCCTCTTCAAACTGCAAAGTCTACCACTGGGATGACACACATCCCTCAAAACCACTACACAGCTGCATGAGCCTGTAGATCACATGGCCCTTAGCACACCCTACAGCTAATAGTTTAGTTTGAACCTTTGGAGGTGGAGTTCATCCATGAAGCTCTCTTTTTCTAAACCTTCCTGGCAGTCCTTTTAACGCTGAGGCGTGGCACCTCTAAGTAATGTAAACAATTCTCATCATCCTTATCATGAAAGAACATAGATAACAGATTTAATATGAGGCCTAAAATCTTAAAATAACCTGTTAACCTCATTTTCCTCTTCTCATTCTCTTCCACCTCTGGAAGTTACTACCTTCATCTTTTCAGTTCAACAGCCTTAAAACTAAATAATTTATATTTTATCAGTCCTTATTAATTGCTGCTACATCACATATTTTGTGTTTGATGATAAAAATATATAATGGACCTCAAAAGGTGTTGAGCGTATTGATAATGATTAGTGTTGGCTTCACGTAATTTTTAACTGAAGCTCTTCTGCAATCTGGGCATTTATCCTTCCTCTCTCCCTCCCACAAGGAAGCATTTCTGTTGAATAAGTACTGAGCTAATCTTTTACCATAGTAAAGGCAACAGGGCCTCTCCTTTACCATCAGGCCTCTTGACAAGCACTTTTGAGATCTCAATTTCTCTAGAAAACACCAAGAATAAAAATTTATTGATGAGAGGAAAGGGTAAAATCAATAAAGGGACATAAAACAGAGAGAGAAAAAGAAAGCACTATTGCAGCATTTTAAGGTACTGGCATTTTTTTTAAAAAATAGGGTTTAGTTCCTGTTTGTTTTGCTTTCCTTCTTCATTTTTTCACCATGCCTATGCCTCCCTCATCTTCCTGGTACTTGCAAGGCAGAATTAATTTTGCTGTCCTTTGCAGGATACTAGTAGAGATCAGAGAACTGCTCTGTGCTGCCACACATTCAATTCCCGTCAACACTCAACACTACCTTTGCTTGTGTTAGGTCTCACATCAAGCATGAAGGTGCAAGTCTCTTGAGGAGGCAAATCTTCCTGAGTTAAAACCAATGACAACTATTTATCCAAGTTCCTAAATGACAGAATAATAAAGTCATTCTGTGACTGAACTGTAGACTTTATCCTGCCAGCACTGTCAGACAGCAATTACTGTAATGAGAAGTACGTCCTGAACCTACAACTCATACTGTAAGCATTTCTTCCTCAGTATTAATAAACATCCATTAATGCAACAGCCCAAGAAATCACAGGGACAATAGCAGTGGAATTTATCTTATTTGACCTGTGAAAAAAAGCCACCAGGTGTGGCAGAGGCAGGAGCAACCTTTTTTTTTCCACATGACCCGTTCCTGGAAGTAAGACACACTAGTAGGACCTGAGCCTACTGAGAAGGGAGAGTTGAGGGGGTTCAAGACACTCCTGTACGCTGCAGAAATGACAAAGCAGCTGGAGAACAAGGGCCAGACCATTCTCTGCCTGGAAATCTACGGGGTTTTTATTTTGTTGCTTCTGTTCCTCTGTCAGAATAGCACATCTCACCTGCAAAATACCTGTGCTTGCCAGAAGGAAAGGTCTTCCCCTCCCTGAGATTCAATTAATTTTATTAACATCCTGTAGACTCAGTCTTCAAGTCTTCAGATAAAATCTTTCATCATTACAATAGTTTCACAATAAGAGCCATGCAAAGCCCACTAGTGCTTTGTGTGTGCTGCTATTAATTACCCTGTCAGAAAGCCCAGGAAAACCTGATAAAATGAGCTGTATTTAAGCCACCATCCAGAGGAATTCATTCAAACAAACAAAGCTGACTCAGGCAATTGCAGAGAATTTTGTTAACAATGTTGTATCCAAAGGTCAGCATTCAACGTGACACACAGAGAAGAGACCAGGGTGTAAACATGACTCTCTTTATTGTACTATTTCTATATAACCAGTGCTCCAGGAAGGCAGGGATACATCGCTTCCATTTTGCAGACAGTTTAAGACCCATGAGCAAGAGTCCCTGGCTAAGGTGGGAATGTACTGTGGACCTCCTGAATTCCAGTTCCCACCATCATCAACCACTTTCTTGGCTCAATAAATGCTGAACAGAGTCAATACCCAAATGGCAATCACGGTGCCCCACATAACCCAGGCCAGAACTCAAGGGGAGGCAAGGGACAAGTGACGCAGATTTCACCTCCCAGTGTACCTCAAGAGTCGCAGGCAGAGAAGCTGGAACTCTGGGAGAATCCACCTGGGGTGGTTGAGACCCAGGAGCTGAATGAGAAACACATAAAGAAACCACTGTTCGAGAAACTTCTCACTGAACTACACTCCCAGATTCCCATTCATAAACAACTGATTTGAGACAGGACAGCCCTGTCTTCCCCCTTTGATGCTCATTTTGTGACAAGCAGGTAAGCAAGGCAGTGAGCACGATCAACTCTGCAGACATGGAGAGCTGTAAGGAGAACGCCTGATACAGGGTGCAGTAATGAACACATACCAAGCACATGGTGTACTGTGTGACCAAAGTGCTCAGCTGAAGCTGAAAATCTTTGTGGTGTAGGACTTTGAATTTTTTTCCTTGTCATTGCTCTCCCCATTATATCTTGGCTGAGTGAAAAGAAACTTTTCAAAGTGAGTTAATAAAAACACAGCATTTGAAGCAGGGCAATCAACCTGCTATGAAGGATGTAGTCAACATTTGTATCGTGAATACTGATGTTAGGCAGATAGGGAGATGTTGATACCATCAGACCTGAAACAGAAACCAACCTGGTGATGTTGCGATGCTTGATTTGTCCATCCTGGGTGTTCTCTTACTGGCAACTGAATGCACCCTGAGCCTCTTGATTCTGGAAACAAGTTAGACGTGCATGGTATGATCAGAACAGCAGGTTTGGCTAATTGTCCTGCTCCGGGCTGTAGTGATAAAAGGGCAGGTACCCGTGGATTATTTCATTTACATCTCTTAGCTCTTTTCCCATGTTTTGATCCTCCTTTCTCGACCTTAATCTCCTCCCAAATAAAAAGCCAACCCTAACTATTTTTTCCCTCCCAGTCCCGGTTTGGCTACAGCCATACCCAAATTCTGTACTACTAATAACAATACATAGATAATCTTGATCTTGTATGACATTAGTGGTACTCCTACTCAGTCACTGTAAGCCTTGCAAGATTCCACACCCCAGTAGGTCCTTAGTCCAACCCTGTGGAGTCTGGTTATTCCTCGCATAATTCGCTTTTAACCATCTGTGAAATCCATCCATACCTCATGGCGCTATATGTAACTTCTGTTGGCTTCTCACACTGGTAGCTGTCATGTCTGGCAATCGCTCATGTCATGCCCAGTGGCTTCTTATGTCCTGTTCAGTTAGCTTAAAGGCAGGTCAGGCCACAGTCATCTGCCTGCAGCCTTAAAAAACACCACACGACTTCTAGGCAGCCCATGATGTCTGCACCAACAGTGTGCTGCAAGAAACTATGGAATAATATGAAAAATTCTGGACAGAATTGGACTAAAATCACCCTGGACCTTACAGAAGCTTTAGCAGGAACCCAGGTGCACCTGCATTCACAGCCAGACTGGATTTCTCAGCAGGTAGATTATCTTCCCTACAAATAAATTTCTGCATAACTTCCACGTTAAGCAGGAGAAGAGTGTTTCTTTTGCAACGGACACACAGCAAAAAGGGATTCCTACCTGCCCAGTGCTGACTGTTACAAAGCTCAGTATCTAGGAGGGACTCACCAGTGGAAGCCAAAATTCTCCAAGTCTCTTCTGAATCTCAGAAAAAGGAAAATCTTCCTTACTTCCTTAGTAAAATCAAGGGAATTTAAAAATAGTCCTGAAATTATTCCTGGACTTGGCCAGCTGCACTGGTTGAGTAGAAGTGTGGTGCAGCAGCTGCTGGCTTATGAAAGTGATTCCGAAACCTATTTTATTAGTCCAGCCTCTTGTCCTGTCCTAGACATCTATTTTTGTCTTGACATGTCCTGCTTAAAATCCTTATTATCTCCTTCCTTTCCACTGTAAAAGAAAAATTGGGGAAGATCATTAACTTTGTTCTTAAGCTGAAATCACTGTCATTAGGCCCAGTTTGGGGAAAAAAAACCAAAAACAAAGGCGTGGGAATAATAGAGTGTGTAGGTGCATTCAACTGTCTGAAGCCAAGGCTGGAGGCAAATCAGATCAGCATAGCTAGAAATGTGACAAGGGATAATTAACATTGAATGGTTACTTAATTTTCACTATTGATTTTTTCAGTAGAACTTTAAATAGAAATGAAATTCAGAAGGACCTCACTCCTCACTCCCCAGTTGGTCTCTGTGTGCCCTTTGCACCCCACGTTGGGACCAGCAGCCGAGTCCTGGTGCCAGAGGACAGCTCTGTTGGCTCCCGGCTGCCCGGGCTGCATGCCCGCGGGCTGCTCCAGGCACGGGGTGATCTCACCACGGATGTTTCCAGCCCCATGCGTTCCCTTGCCCTCAATTTAGGGCAGCCCAGCGCTCCAAGTGGTCTTTGGCTCTCCAAATGAACTGTCAGACACAGAAGATCTTTGACTCAAAGGAAAAGTCTGGGGGATGTTAGCTACTTCTAGCCAAGCCACTAGCGGGTCATTTGCTGCCCACTGTGTCCCTCTGCTCTCTGTTCCACTGACCAATACAGGCTTTGAAATGTCCCAAGCCTCACAGCACTTGATGTCCCAAATCAAAGCGCTACCGAGTACATTTGGTTCCCTGGGGAGACCTCCTGCCTTTGTCCGGCACAGCCTCATGACCAAAGAGGTCAAGGAGGAAATGTCCAGATATATGGAACAAAATCATAACCACTCTACAGCAGGGGCTACCAGAATCATCCCAAGTGCAGGGAAGAACTTTGCTCTTTGCACTGAAGTGACAGCATCAGCCTCCTGTGTCTCTGGACCTGACTGTGCAGAGACAGCTCACAAGGCACCTCGTGGCTGGGGAGCACGGGTCACTTCCAACTGGCCTCAGGGGCCACCCCAGAGCAGCGACTTGACCTTCCAGAGCCAGCTTTTATGTTTGAAAGACAGCTTGGGCATCATGGAGACAACAAAATAACACTTGGGAGCTGTAGCAGGAGCCTCCAGCACAGCATCAGCCCCACTTCACTTGAAAGCGCAGTGCTGACAACAATGACAACACTGAGGTCGCGGGTTCGATTCCCGCTCAGTCCCCATGTGTTGCCTGGTCTAGTCGAGGAGGGGGGGCGTCCCTGCCTGTGACAGGGAGGTTGGACTAGATGATCTCTAAGGTCTCTTCCAGCCTAGGCCATTCTACGATTCTATGAAAGCAGGCTCCTGCAGCTCAGCCAGAGCAGCTCTTGTCCTCATGGCCAGCAGAATCAGGGCTGGGTCAGGACTGTTTAACTGTAGTCCTTTCCCCACACTTCCAGTCATGGATCTCAAGTGCCTTTTTGCTGCACACTGGTCTCCATCTCTGCTTTGACACCTCCTGAAAGGCCCTGCAAAGGTCTCCATGCCACTTTTTGAAAACACAGACTTCACCACT
>NW_009734654.1:15049-52555 GCF_000703405.1 Apaloderma vittatum | reverse complement strand
TTTTAAAAAAAAAAAACCCCAAAAAAGTGCTGTGACTTCAGGAGAATGTCTTGAGCATCTGTAGGAACATGCCAATACAGAAATCGTTTAAGAATTCTTTATTATGAGATTGCATTTTTGGAAATTCCTTTACTGTTATAGCAAATATACATATCTTGTATAGCTTCAACTGTGGAAGTGTTTAGTATCTATTCCATTTTGTATTCATGTGTTCTGTCAGACTTAGTTTACAGATACAGATGTGCACTTAGACTGAATGTGGTAGAGTTTAAAAAATTGAGCGTTACTGAACTTCTTTACAGCTAATCTGTAAAAAAAAGGATATATTAACTCTGAGTTTGTATTTAGTCTTACAAACCAAGTTTCAAGTACTGAATTTTCTGTTAATTTCTAAAATAATATCTATGTTTGGAGGTCTAGGTGAGGCAAAAAAACCCCTTATCCACCCAGCAACTTTAAAAAGCTTATTTCATATAATTTTTTTCCCCCACAAATTTCAGGCTGGGATAATGATATCCACATTAGCAGATGGGTTTGGGAGTTTTAGTGTGGTACAGCTCTGCGTCCCATATATAATGTTTATGCAATCCCCTGGAGTACCTGTGCAAGCTCAGTCCTGTCTAACAGCAGTTGAGCTGGCACATACAGGGAATTTTCACAAAGTGAACGAAAAGCACAGTGAATGGAATGAGTAGGCAATGCTTCAAAAACTGATACAAGTTAAAATACTAATGTGGATATACACATTTTGTTCATTGTAAGTCGGTGTCTTGATATTCCCTACCACCAGTGCTGATGTAAGTTGTTCCACAGAGATGGACATGACTGGTTTGGGCTTTTAACTGTAAACTGATGAAACTGTAAACTAAAAAAGATTGGCCTTGTAATTTTCCTTATTAATACCCTAAGATTACAGTGGCTTTCTGTAAGCAGTCATATAGGAGTTATATGATGTCAGCTTTTGATTATGAATACGAGAGGAATGAATGAACATGCTACTGAAAAACTAGTCAAGTGAATCAAGTAGTCGATGTTGTTAGTTTGACAGCAAAAAAAAAAGCATGGACAGAGTCGTGCTTTCTTCTCAGAACAAACCCCTCTGTCTCCAGATCCGATCTGAAGGTATTTGTTCTAATTGTCTGGCAATTAACCTCAGCACTAATTTTTGCTTGGAGAGGCTGGTTTTGATGGTTTTTGCTTTAAATCACATGTCAATTTATGTTGTCTACTTGTACAACCTCACCATGTTCATACTGCCTTAAATACCATGAGTATACCTAGTCCCTGTTCACAAGAATCCATAGTGCCAGGGAGCTCCCATGAATGGAGGCAGCCTTGGCTTCCTCCTGGTGGATGTGGAGTAAAGCCAGCACAGCTTGTTCACTTGCTCTCTCTGCTATGATGTGGAATAAATAGTATGCTTGTCCCTTTCTCTGGCTCACTTGCTTCTGCACACTGGTCCCATGCCTTTCTCTAGTTCTGAATGCTGTGCTGTGGTCAGGATTTTGCAGAATGCGAGGAAGAAAATGGCAAGGGGTAAAAGCTAGGCAAATGGAAGCTGATTACACACCTTCAGGAGCAAAAAAAATTGTAAAGGTGCTACTGGTTTTTCTGAATGTTTGAGTACTGAGGATAAATAAATGCTTAGAAATTCTTGGCTGTTTTGAGCAAAACTGTTACTCTATTTTCTGGAAGGCTAGCAATAAAGATTACTAACTGAAACCCAGTGAGAATGAATGGGCTGTATCAAAATTGTCATACAAACCATGTAGAACATTAATAGAATTACAGCATTTTCTCCTGAATATAGAAAAGTATTTCAGAAACAGCACGGAACGATGCAGGGGGGAAGCTCATGCTCCTGTATGCTTAGCTCTAATGCTTCACTAGATCTGAGGTGAAGCTAGTAACTAATCATATCTTTGAATTTTACTTTCCTTTCATACTACATTGTATTCTTTCTCATGATTAATTCATTATGTGTTGAAATATTTTGAGTTTTGAACGACCTGGCTGATAAGTAGGTGGGCAGACAAGTACATGAATTAATGACCAATGTTGGAACGTTGGATCTCGGTAGATGATTAATGCTGGATTTTCTGTTCTTTCTGAAAACTAGTTAGACTTGTTCTTAATCTTCTTATGCCTAAGAGTTTGCATAAAACAATCCTTGACATTTTTTTTGCCAGCTTTCTAAAACTGTGGACATACAATGCAACTACTGGTCTTTATTGATAACTGCTAAAACAAAGCTCAGAATGGGCACGACTGCATGGCAGTCATGCATAAGGAATGGATTTTGACTTTTATCCTGTGTGGTATAATTTCTGTGCCTGTGTATTACAGTTTCCTGCACTTCAGTAGACAGCGTACTGCCAGGAGCTGCCAGTTCTCTTCACTGAGAGAAAAGTACCACTGTCAGGCAAGAAGAGTTACCTTAGGGAATCTTTTTTAGGTATTTCTGAGTAGAACATCGCAGAACTCATGCAGACTCCCAGAGTCTAGGAACTGTACCCAGTTGCACAACTACCACAAAAATCTTGCCGTTTTCCTTAGACCTTAGTTCTATGGATAAAGTGGACTGATTCTATTGCAGAGTGTATGTACTATACAATATCTCTGGAGTTCCACCTGCTTAGGTCCTAGATAAATGCAGCCTTGTATTGTTTGAAATTACATGTGTTAGACCTGTCACCTGTGGGAAAATGGCTCTTTAAATAGATTGGGTTCCAGAAACTGCTTCAAAGTCCAGGAGGGGGTGGTTAGAGAGAAAAAGTTAAGCCAAGCAAGGGGATTGATTTCCTAAATGACTTCTTGAAAATAAGGAAAGATCTTTCTCCCGCCATATTCAGTTGTCACAGATTTCTGAAGGTGACTCATGTTTTTAGCGTCACTCATCTGGTCTTAACATGGCTTGCAGGGATATCTGTAAATACATGATAGGTGTGTTGTGTACGTAGGTTTTCAGGGTGGACGTGAGTTCCGCCTGCTGTTGTGAATCCCACAGGCTGGTGAGCTGGTAACTGGAAACAATCGCATATGCCCTTCCATTTGTAAACTGCATGGATTATCAACTTGCATTTATTTTGATCTATTTTCAGCATAGCATTACAGTGGGTAGTACTTCCTGCATCTGACGAGGACAAGCAATTTATGAATAACAAAGGGAAGTTGGTATTTCAGTAGTCTCAGCTTCTGGGGTTAGAATGAGAAAACCTTGTTTTCTTTAGGTGATTCTGTAGAACTACTTTCTGACCCTGTTGAAGTAACAAAGACAACTGAGTAATACAGATTGTTACATGCATTACTGTATTAGTGAGATCTTCAGGCCTGAGGCTATAGGTGAACGAGTGACTAGAATACAAGATAGAGTGTGTGGATTTAAAGCTAAGTAGCTTCTCCCAGGCAGTTCCTGGTGGTAGGCTGCTCTTAGTCTTAGCTGCATGCAAGCTAATTTCTGGCATCTTTTCTGAAGGATCACGTGCCTGAGAAGCTCACCAAGTCTGACTAATCAAGACCTTCGTGCCTCAAGGTCCCATAAGAATCTTGATCCAGGATGATGTCTCAAATCACATGTAACACACATCAGCACGATCAGACCCTTCACAACAAATTACACTTTTTCATACAGTAAGTTGGCACCTGCAAATGAGTATCAGCAGCTGAGAAAGAGCAGGAGTAGTTGCTAGAGAAATAGCCTGTGAAGCAAGGACTGTCATCCAAGATTTTCTTTCTGAGCTTTCTGCCTTAACTGCCAAGCTAAAGAGTCCTACTCTCTTCTCTCCACTGTGAACCCAGCATTGTTTTTTCTACTGGGACAGAAGAACTGCTTGAATATTTATCCTGGTTCTTGGGCAAAGTTTTACAGCCTGGATGAACTCTGGCCTAATTTAGAGTGAGCCTGGATGCATCTGCATCATTCCCATAGGCGTTACCTTACTGGTTTCTGCTGGTCCTTGCTCTGTTTTGCTGGAAGCACAAGGATACAGCTCCAGACTTGTCGCACACTTCCACGTGAGAACCTTTCGGCTTGTTCCTGAAGTCAGCACAAGCTCATTATGAATCCCTTAAAGATAGATGGCCTGCTTACTTCCAACTGCTAATATTAATAACACATTACCAAACTACATTAATTTTGTACTTTAAAGATCTACATATTTTAAAGCCATCGGTGCAGGGACTTCACTATTTGAAATGCTCAGTAGTTCTAGTAACACTGCTGAAAAGGGTGTCAGTAGCAAGGTGTGCAGGCAAGCGGATGAGTCTAAATTCCCTTATAAATACAAACTTGTACATGTCAGTGTTAGATTTTTTTGAATAATGAAAAATCTGAAGTATGAAATGAATTAAAAATACAAACTTTGTCTTGAAATTGAGCACAAAATGAGACATTCTGTGAATGCTGTGTGTTGTGCTATGCAGTGTTATTTAAAAATAAGCAAGGGGAGTACCTATGTTGCTCAGCGTGCTGTTTCTTTTGACACACCGTGTTTTAGTCATTCTGCCTTCTGGGTAAGCCTTTCCTTAATCTCACTTTGAATCCAGTCATGCAATGCTATTAGAAGAATGCTAAATTTAATACCTGTTTTATTAAAATGATTAAAAGGACTTCTAGGTTTTAAAAATGTCATTTAAGTGTCACGAGTTATAATGTTCATTGATCGTATCCTGGCTGTGATGTTACCTTCACAGAGAGTGACTAGGAGTATCGTGAAGAAAACAGAATTTCCACAGAAATTAGATTGCTGTATCATAAAAATGCTTTTTTTAAAATTTAAAACTTTAAATAAACTTAAATGCAGGCAACAGTGTTTATTTTAGGATCAACACAGTCTATGCAACAAAGTGCTGTCAAAATGCCCTGGAATAAGAATAGACTTCTTCCAGAAACATGTTTACTTAGGCATATGTGTTTTTTAGCATCTTTCTGCATAACTCAGCTATGTGTAGACCACAAATCTATTCAAGCAGCTGCTCAGCACATGACAATTTTTTGTTTCCTACAAGCATAACAAAATAGGTGCCATCTTTATCAACAATATAAATAGAAACTCGTATCAAAACAAGTTTTCATGTGGGTTTTTTTAAAGTGGCTAAGATTAATGAAAGATACTGCAGACCCCAGTTATCATCCACCTCCCAATTTTTCCATTTCATGAAATGGTTTGAGTGTTACTATTGCAATTTGACATTCTCAGACCAGGGTTCAAGCATTTCATATCTCTGCCCCAGTAATAAAAATTTCATAGAGTACATTCAATGACTTCACAAAGTCAGAACTTTATTTGATTTCTACTCTTTAACAGACAAATGAAGGGTTTGCCAGCATACCATTTTTTTCGTTTTAACCTGTAATATTTCAGTTACTGAAGTCTGCATCCAAAACTTCCTCCAGTTTCTAATGATACTGTGAATTACCATGACTGTCACCAAGCAGTTCAGAGATTAGAAGTATCATAGTAAAATAGAACTAAAGTATGGTGCTCCTGGGGGTGCTTTAAATTGTTGGCAATAGCAAAGAATACTGAAAGTGGAAGTTTAACAAGTTTTAATTTGTAAAATGAAAGTATGGTTTGATCCAAGCATCGAGCATCAAAGGCAGAGCACATGGACTGGAAAATTCTGAGAACTCCTGTCAGTAACTAAGTGTTGCTTTCTCATGCCACCTTCTGAGTATCCCACAACTTCACTGTGCCGATTTTCAAAGGATTTCTAGAGTTATCTTTGGCTAGCGACAGGCTTCCTGCCCTGCTCCTTGGATGTTGCCGCTCCTGTACTTTGCCACTGAAGCCTCCCTCAGATGTCAGAGGGTATCCTTAACTCCAGAGTGTTTCAGCCCTTCTTGTGGCATTGACCAGGCTGATCCAGCTAAAATGGGCCATGTTGCCTCAGTTTAAAAATGCTTTGTGTCGGACGATTTGTAGCTGCATTAAGTAGAGGCCTTGTGCTTGTAAACCCACTTGTTTCCACCTATACCCTGAGCCTCTTGCAACCTAGTGCTGAGGGAGCTGTGCTCTTCAGAGGCACAACCATGAAAGAGACACATTACTTATTGGAAACACTTGAGCAAATTAAACAGATTTGCTGAGGTAATCTAAGTCTTAAGGCTGCTTAATGGCAAACCTAGTTAGATTGTTGTTCTGTGCTTCTGTAAAGAATCTAGATATTGTCCAGTTGTTTGTCTAACTGCATATATGTAGAAACACGTTAAAAACTGAAAAAGGGAAAGCTCTCATAAAAAAAAAACAACCCACACCTTAAATACTCAGCCTTGTCTGCTCATGTATGAGAACTAAGCAGTGAAAAATCCTTTTCTTTTTGAAAACTTCTATTCCAATTTTTACCTAAGAGTGAATAGCTCTTTTCCACCTTCTCTCTTGAATCTTTGATGCCTTCTTCTTTGGGGCAAAGCCTGTGTCTGGATTTTGTAGCTGTGCCAAAACACAGCAGAGACAGAGGTCTCAGCCCACACACGGAGCTGCTCTGTTGCCAGACAGCATGACCAGTGAGGAACAAAATGTCTTCTAGGAGGTTGAGGTGATCTATTCATTTTTTTTTCCCTTGTCAAGATAAAATTACAGAAACATGTATCACATGCAGTTACCTGGCTTTTGTAAGCCCTGCTACTGTGTTTTCCTCCTCCAAAGCTTTTCCCTCCCCAGCGTGGGTGGTACAGAGTGTGCCACAGGCAGGGGCAGCTGGAGGATCTCTATAAATACCCTGCACAGTCCCACCTCTGCCAGTTTTACTATGCCTTTAATTGGAAGTTAGGTGGTGGCAGAAGAAAACTCAGTGCCTTTAACAAAGCCTTGGGCCAAATGCTACTTGACTGTAAGTTCAGGCGAACTCCCACTGACCTTGCTGAAATAACAGGGCTCTGAGTCATGAAGGGGCCTGGTCTGTGCCATGGAGAGGTTTTGGATGATTCCCTCACTTTTTTAAGTACTGAAGGTTCAGAGGAGGAAGAAATGCTGCCCACCCACCCACCACAGAAGAGGAGATTTTTGTATTAATGTGTGTTTTCTCAATGCTTGCCAGCACTGGCTTGTCGGCTGAAGGCACTCGCTGACTCCCTCTGTGGCCAAGGGCTTCATTAGCTACAGCTGAAGGTTTTTAAACAAATGTCGGGCTGTAGAGGTTTGGGTCATAAAGGTGATGTTTTAGGGCTGCCTATCGTGTTTCTGTAATTCTTTCCTTTCTGTTGGTGTGGCTTTACTTGCAAGACTCCTTTCCCAGGCAGCTCTGAAGACAGCCAAGATCTCCGAGCAAACGCTTCTCTGGGGGTGTGTGAGAGGAGTTTCTTTTGAAGGTGTGCCAGGATCAGCTGTGTCATGCGAGTGCATGTTAATGAAAAGAACTTCAGTCACCTTAGTAGCTAGGCATCATAAAGTTGCAATAATGGAATAGCATATTCTTGCAGGAAGCTTGTTAAGTTGGTTAACTGTCAAAAATTTTCTGTGGTGATAAGGAATATAGTTATGTCAGGCTGTGGGCTTAACTAGAGAGCCATGATGAAGCTGACATCCTGAATGAGAGTAGTGTTGTCTTTTGCTCTATAAAAATTAACATTTGCTAAAACATCCAAAGCTGATAGAAGATGGAAGAAAACCCTTAAGATATATTTATTTACTTTTTCAGTGTAGGTCAATAGTAGGTCAAAACATTTCTTGGTCTTAGTAACCATTTGTAAATATGAAGTGTATAAACAAAATAGAATATAAGGTGATTTATTTTTTTGAGTAAGCAAGCTCTTTACTTTTGGGTTTGATTTCTTTTAAAAAAGAAAGGGAATGATAAAAAGCTTTTTCTTCCTACTCATTCAGTAATCTTTTTAACACAGTGTCGATGTGCAGAATAATTTTCACATAAATAGAAGTGGGAAAGGCTTTGTTCTTGATGTTTTTTCTATCTTTTGTCACTGCAAAACTTAGATGAACCTCTTATTCTCTCTCTGTGATTGCCCTACACTAGTAAGAGCAATCAATCTTTTTATGATTATCCAGGCAGTGTAATTTATCTTTCCTCTTCTTCCCAGTTGCCCAAGCAGATGGATAATCTTTTGTTTACTTGAACTTTGATTGTGTTCTTCTGGACTGTGTGGAGGCAACAGTCACAGGACAGAGTCCAAGGCAAAAGAGTTTATTTGACCCTGTTGCGTGACAGCTCCATTCAGAGGTTTGCTGCATAATTAACTATTTCTGTTGCCTAAGAGCTGTTGGTCATGGTCCAGTATCCAAACTGGACGGAAAAAGTGCTCAGAGTAATGTGCTGTGTGAGACCTGAGCCAAGTCCAGAGACACTAGAGAGCAGAAAGCCCAAGGGGACACACAGACAGATTTGGGCTCTCCCTGGGCAGCCTCTCTCCTTTCTCTGCCTGTTTGCACAGCATGACCCTTTGCCAAGCTTCAAGCACCCAGACTTGGGCAGCAGAGAAGGTGGGAAGCTGCAGGGCTGTGGTGATGCCAGCTAGACTCACTTCCAGCCTACTCATGAGTATATTCAAGCCAGAGCCATCATCTTTGCTGGCAACATGGCCATAGCTGGGATTTGGGATACACCAAGGCAACTGGTAGGTTAAAAAAGGTGGTGGCAGGTTAAGCTGTCAACTGATGCCTGCATGCGTCACTGAGCTTTGCCGTTGCACGAGGTGACTGAACAACTCTTACTAGAGCTAGGGATGCCTACAAAAAAGCTGTGGATGTGAAGGGATCACAGCAAATGAGATTAGTTTAGCTCAGCCACACCTGACAGACAGACCTTTTGGAGCCCAAGCTCTGCACTTCCTGAAAAAGCTCTTCAAACCGGAGCTATGAACCCAACCTTAACCAAAACTCTAACTCCAGCATTAGTCAGAATCATTGTATCATCGAATCATCGAATCATCCTATTGTAGAATGGCCTAGGTTGGAAGGGACCTTAGAGATCATTTAATCCAACCTCCCTGTCATGGGCAGGGACGCCACCTGTTGACTAGATCAGGCAACTCATGGGGACTGAGCGGGAATCGAACCCGCGACCTTGGTGTTGTCATTGTTGTCAGCATCGCGCTCAACCCACTCAGAATCTAGTAACCCTTGCTCTTCACCTAAATACATCCATGCTTGTACAAGCCTTGTGACATTCAAAAACTTCTTAGGAGGAGAGGACAGGGGACACTGAGAATTTAGTGTTAGTATAACTGAAGTATTAGCAGTCTAATGAGAAAGTGAGGGGGTTTTTATTTTTCAAAACAGGAGGAAAGAGGAAAAAATATTAGTAGTATTATTATTTACGGAAGACTTCAGTAATAATTTTACAGTCAAAACTGTTGTTCATGCACTGTCCAGGCTCTACTCTTCCACTGCTCCTCTTGGTCAACGGCTTCAGCGTGGGAGGAGTGTGTATGGCGAGGCAACAGCATCCCGAGCCCTTTGCTGGGATGAGTATGGTGGTGGTGGTTTCTTTTTCATCCTCTAGGATCCACTTAAGGTCATACTCATGTTTCCCAACACCTTTTGTGCTTTGTTCTTTCCTCATGGGTCTGAGGTTACATCTGGGTCAGGTTATATCTGAATTTACTATATATGTTGCATTTTGCGTATGTTAGAAGCTTGTTCTTTGTTCTTTTTGCTACTCCTAAGACAGGTTTTATTCAGCTCCCAGGTCTCACTGACCATTGATGTGTGGATTCTAGCCTTGCAGCCCTCAGCATCATCCCATGTTCCGTCTCTACCATCCTGTACTTATATTCCTCTATACCACCTCTTGGGTGTCCACCTTCAGTGCCTGCTCTCTCATACTAGTCCTGCATTATATCATTCTGCTAAGGTCATATATATTTCACCCTGCAAAGAACAGCTTCGTGTTACTACTGTTTGTATAAAAACTATGGTTATACTGTACAAAGACAAGCAAAGCAGGTTTGGCATAGCTACCTGGTCATTAGAAAAATGGTTGTTACAGTAGCAAATCAAACCACATAAAAGGAAAGCTTCAAGTAGGTTAGACAAAGTGAGGCAAAGTAAGATTGATAAACCTCCATCCTGAGGCTCTGCAAAGTCAAAGCAAAGGCTGTTACTTGTGAAAGCTGTGCTGTCTTTATGAGGCTGAAGCCCACAGTGTGTCCTGGACAATGCATTTTTTAAACCTAACTACTCATGCTGTCCTGGGAAGTTGTCCCAAACCTAATCCTGGTCTAGGTAGCCTCAAGTGCTGAAATATCCTGGTACCAAATGTGAAGAGTAGCCCTTAGTTCAGCCCAGGGAGCCTTTGCCAGCTCAGACTCCTTCCTTTGTTGGGCTTCTCAGGGTCTGAAACCTCACCTTCATCATGACATTGAAATTCTTCCCAAGCCTCCAGTGTGCTCTTGGGATGAGCCCATGACCCAACACAACCATCTCCCATGGGACAGGGTGCTGCTGTGAGAGTCCTCAGAAGAAAGCAAGTTCAGCCTTGTGTAGACCTGTGTAGGTGTCAGCCTGCCAGTCAACCTCTGGTGCCTTTTCAACCTCCTTGGGTTATGGCAGTGTGCCCTCATCCCTCACCCTGCCCTTAGCATCGAGACAGTGTCCTCCCATGGTGGTGGTGACACTGCATGAAGCCACACCTTCACCTTGGCCTGAGGTCCATGCCTAAAGCCCCGGTATCTTCAGCTCTTCTGTGTCAGGAGCCAGCAACTCTTGGTGGCCTCAAAGAGAGACAGAAAAGGTTGGAAGTGTTTGGAAAAATGCTGGTCTTAGTCAGAGGTAGCAAGGTGAATTTTTTTTTGGCAGTACCAGGGGAGGCTCTTTTCTCTCTATTTCGGCCTAAATCCAAAAAGGGTCATGTCCTGGGATCCCTTTGCCATGTCAGCTTTGCAAAGGAGCATGCCTTTATGGCTTTAGTGGCCAAGATTTTGCAGATGCTAATTTTTTATACTGCTAGGTGTGAGGGGAGGATTCATTCATTTCCTAATGAATGTATAACAATCTTGGCTACAGTGAGTTCAGGCTAACTCCTCACTTCTTTAACTGAAATCTGTAATTATCTATAACTACAAATTATCCAAAGGAACTTCTATTATCTCATGAGGAAAATCAAGCTAGGACAAAAGTGGGCATTTTTTAATGAGTGCAAGACTTACCTCTATATTTAGACCACTGAAAGAAAAACTCCTGCAAAGTCCAACCAAACAGTGGTATTACTAGGGATAAATGTGATTTGCAAGCCCAAAATGCACAAATGCTAACCTGAGCCCTTGGCAACAGGCTTGATGAAGATGGAGACTTAAAAAAATGCCCTCAGACCGTGCCAATGTACACTCATAGCCTGGTGTAGTTGCCCCTTACATCAGCCTGCTCCACTGGAGAAGAGGGCCATCCTTCTTGAAGAGACTCAGAGGAGCAGCCCCATGAGTTAGCCATTTTTTGAAAAGCAAGCAACATGCGTCTGAAACATAAAGTGATAAATTCAAAGCTTTCTCAGGCCTCAACCCAGAGCTTGAACTTGAACTGTAAATTCAGGCTAATTCTCACTGACCTTGCTGAAATAACACAGTTTATAACTAAGAGTTTCAGCACAAGTCCATCTTCAAAAGTGAGAGGTTTTCCATGGCCCTGGTTTGTGGTGTGATGGATGAAGAATGGAGACAGGGAAGCAACAGAAGTGCTCAGCAGCCTTCAGCAGTGAAGAGAGACCTTCAGCAGGGGCAAGAACATCTGAAATTACTTCGGCCTAAGCTACAGCAGCGCTTGCTTTCTAATCTGGTCCTGTATTTCACCTGAGTCCTTCCTACTGAAAAATTTCCTGTAGTTTTTCAATATTTTGTGTATTTAAAACATTGTCAATGCTAGCTTTTTCCAAAACGAATAATATATTTAAGTAATTATATTTATAATGCAAAATACTAACTTTTTGCATAGCCTTTCAAAATAAATGTGGAACATATCAAATGCAACAACATTTTTAAACTTATCTTGAAATGAACCTCTCTTTTCACCAATTCATCTTATTATTTTGCTTACTGACGACTCTGAGGTGAAAAGGATTTTTTTCCCCCAGTTAGTTTATGAAAAAGCCTAACTAGTTGCTTTTACAGCTCTTTGAAAAGGCTTATCATCAATAAAGAGCAAAAGAGTTCAATCTTGCCAGTAAAACTTTGGACTGTTTGATTGCCAGAAGTCTATTAATCAGTAAAGGAAGTTTTTCAACATCTATGGGTAAGAGAGAACCAACAAGGAAACATCCTGATACAATTTTAATTTTAGTCCTAAAATTGCATACCTGTATATAATGTAATTAATTTTTCCCCTAAGGGAAAAAATACCTGTAATTTTTGTGATATTAGGGTGAAAGCAAAACACTGGAAGTGGAAAAGCAAGATTAATCACAGATCATTAAATTATAATCCAAGCCCAGATCTGAGTCTAGTGAATGAGATGAAGTGTCTTCGCTTTCGCATGATCCCTTCTGTTAGTATTCTTAATTTATTTTGCAGACAAACTCCAAAAGGTTAAGTCCTTGAGCTGTCTGTGCTCTGGATCTAAGCCACTTGTTTATTATGGAAAGAGCATATATCTCCATCCTTGGAGATAATCAGAACTTGACTGGACGTGACCCTGAGCAATCCGATCTAATTTTAACGTTGAATCTAACTTCAAGGTTGGCCCTGCATTGAGCAGAGATTGGACTAGATGAGTTCAGGAGGATCCTTCTGACCGAGATTTTTTTATGAGTTTCTCCATGTGTGTGTATATATATGTGTATGCAAACATGCACTGAAAGAAGATAACTCTTTGGCTCCAGCCTAAGGATATAATTTTCCCTGAAAATATCAGTATGAAATTTGTTGTAAGGCATCCTGGTTAAATCAGTGATTTAAGAAAATGTTTGTCATTTATCTTGCTATTCTAAAGCACGTGAGTATGGAAAATGAGCTATATTGCAACCAATTCATGTGAGTAAGGGGCTACTATTTATGGCCTTCTGCAAGTTAAATTTCTTTCCCAGGATACATGTTTCTTACAGCAAAAAAAAATCTAGAAACGAGCTTGAATCTTTGGTATTTTGGCATTTCTATCTCCAAAACAGGGAAATCTAGAAGTCTGATTTGTCTGCACAGCAAGAAGTGACCTGCAGCAACAAGACAGAGATGGTAGCCTAAGACAGGGTGGAGGCAGGTCCACCAGCCTGTCTGGATTAACCTTTGCCGATAAGCTGTTTGCGATTTCCCTGCTGTTTTTTCTTCTTTTCCTTCCTCTATTCCTGCTCTCTCCATCTTCTTTTCTCTGCCAGTTACTATTATCTAGGAATAGCACTTAAATCCCATATAAAACCTTTTTAAATTACCTTGATATGTGTGCTCAAATATATATTCACAGAAGAAAATACTGTTAAGAGAAAAAGTCTCCTAGGACACACAACATATTATTATGTCTTGGCTTTTCAATATGCAAACACAGAGCTACTCCAGGAGAGTTTGAGTGTTCAAAACTAGAATTACAACGGGTATTTCCTCAGTCTGATCTGTGAGGGTTTGATGATTCTTAGGTTCAGGTATTCATCCTTGAATCTTGAAAATCAGCATAACCCTGTGTCAATCCAAAGATTTACTCCATCTTTCGGCATAGAGTGCCAGAGCAGCAAAGTAGTTACTAGTGTATAACACTGCAGTGGAGAGGAAAAAAAAAAGACAAGACCAAAAAACCAAACCCAGGAAGCATGAACAGCAAATTGAAGATCTGTCTCTGAGCATAATGGTATTCTAAAAGGAAATATAATTAGTAGGAATTGAGTTGTAGCAACTAATAAAATGAATAAAAGGATCATAATTAATGCCAGCTATACACGCGATACCAATTTCTGTCATGCTTCGCCACAGCAGGTCACTATAAAAACAGCATGATATGGTGTTTCCACAGAAGAGACAAGTTCTATTTATTGTCTTGAAATGGAACATTTAAACTAGAAATGAACAAACAGTTATACCAAATGGCAGGGCCTCACGCAATCCTCATTGACTTGCTTTGATTCCTACCAAATAAGGTCAAAGAAAAAAGTTACTGTGAAATCCCTAAAAGCCAGCACTGAAAATCGGGTTTGCTCTCCAATTAGCATTTCTCTTTCATTTCTTTCTTCCTTTCTGGTAGTGATGCAGATCATCCTCAGCGGTGGGAGGGCTGGAGCAGCGCCTGGGGCAGGTGCTGGCCAGGGCTCTCCCTGGGCAAGGGTGGGTGCTGTGCTTGCAGTGCTTCTAGCAGACAGGGAACAAGTGCAGGAGGGTGTAAGGTGACATTAAGGCTGTGAGGCAGAGTGCAATCAATTTGCCTTTGCAGCACCCCAGCTCTCTGTTTGCCATGCTTTCTATTTATAACCATTAATTTCCAAACTAGCTTTTTGGGCCCAGGCTTTAAAACTGGACAGGTGTCTTCAACATCTTGTGTGACAGTCAACAGCAACATGAGCTTCAGTGTATGAAAGAGCAGCTGAAAGTGATTTTTACAAGTGTCTCAAAATGCTGCTGTTTCTTCCACATATCTGTGGTTTGAGGCCTGGTGCTGCAAATAGGCTTCATTGTCTCCTTTCCTGTGCTCTCATAGGGGCAGTAACTTCCTGTCCTGGTTTTGGCTTGGAGACACTGCTGCAGGACAAATAGACTGCTAACGCTGGCGCAGTCTGGCATTTTCTTTTTCCTGGCAACACTTTGTGTTCCAGACGGTTACTTCTTTTTTTCCAGTGTGATAAGTCGAGGGATAACTCCCCCAGGCACACTTCTGAGAAAGGGAAAACCAGTCTTCTCTATGTCATACGCAGTTGCTGTAACTTCTGTATCCAAAGTCGAGCCTGTTGCACATGTTGCGGCTCTGGAGAGTAACGTGCCTGGCAGCATTCCTGAGAGGAGCACTGTAATGGATTTCCCTCTAGTGATGAAATATGACAACTACAGATTATTCTACATATCTAAAGCACTGGCACAGTAAGACTAGTTGTTTCTCCTTTCCTTTCGAACAGCCGCTTTTAGAGGGGAAGGAAAGAGAATACTGTGAAGCCGAAGTGTGGATAACAGGATCCTTTACCCTAAAAACCCCAAACTACAACACCAAACAAAAGCAACTTTTTCAAATTAGAAACACTTGTGCGCTAAATACACCTCCACACCAGGTTTGTTATTATGGATAAAAACCCACTACCTCTTCAAGCAAGGTGAGTATGAAAATGTATTTTCTGGTGGAACAGGCATTCTTTCATCAATTGTTTTCTTTATAGTTTAGAAAATATCTCATCTTCTCCAGGGCTGAGACTGTAACTATTTTAGGAGTTGTCCTATGTCAGGATTTAAAAGTTTTAGCAGAAATAGGTGCTTCAGGGTTGATAACATTAGACTCAAGTGTGGATTCGTTTAATTTTGCTCAACCAATGGAGAAATTATTTACTTAATATGAGTGGTGTAAAATGCATTAACCCGTTTTACTATTTTCTAAAGAACTGTCACTTTTGGAATTAGAAGTGTCTATTATTTCCCCTGAATAATTCTGAAATTATTGGCTATTGCCAGATAAATTTGACAGTGAGACAAACATTTTGGAGATAATAAGTTTTCCACTGCTTCTAAAAGTAGCTAGCCACCTACGAAGGAAAAGTCATTAATCATACCCTGAAGGACAGCTGTGTAGGAGCAGAGTCCGTGTGGACACAGAGTGCCCGTTGGAGGCTGATGTGGAGAATACCCAGCCACACCTTCACCTGTGGCCTGTCAGATTAGAGAGCAGGTAATTTACACCTTGCTTGAAGTGGTGCTTGTGCAGTTTGTTTTTTTGGATAGAAGATGCGAACACAGGGGAACAAGGTTAGAGTTCAAAAATGTTGAGAAACTTGAGGTCAAGGTCATTTTTATCATGGTGATAAAAAGGGAGGTGGTACAGTTGAGCGGGAGTCACTGAGTACTGTCACTACACAAGAAAAGATCAGGGGATATTTGGCGATTGCAGGTCCTATAGTGCTGCAATAACATTCCAAGGTTAGGAAGCAATGGAAGAGGCTGCATGGGTGGTCATGGAGCTGTCACAGCCTAAGATCTTTAGGTTAGACAGTTGATTTTTAGGTGTAATTTTCCCTGGCCCTGAAGCAGGACATAGACTACCTGTCTCTTGTGGTCTTTTAGTGCCTTATAGATACATGAATTACGTTTCCCGTGGTTATATCATGTCTGATGCCTGGAGAAGAGGTGTTGCCATTGCGGTCCCGGAGTGATCCATATAAAGAATCAAAAATGAAATGTAAGGAAATGGAATCTCTCTAGTTCTGGTTTGATGAGTGCAGAGAACTGAGTGATTAAATTATTAGGTACCAAATTTTTTAATGAGGTAAAGATTAGTCACAGGTTACTAAATCACTAAATCTTGAAACACTGGATAGACAGCCTGATCTGCATAATGGCTTGTATCCTTCTCAGAAACACTTTCTTGTATATTGTCTTCAGTTCTGTTGGAAAGACAATGCATGATGCTAAAGTGGGGTTAGCTGTGAACAAATTTTTGGTTGACCCTGACTTGTACAGTCACTTGACACTGGCTAAACCCTGCCCTACATCTATGTCCATGAGATGACCTGAGAGAGGGGGCGATGTGGGGCAGGAGGGATAATGAGCTTTGAGACAGCCATCCAGGACATACCAAACACAGTTTTGGAGGGTTGCATTGCTGTAACGTGAAGCTTTGGTAAGCAAAGTCTGTGCTCGACGTGTCTCCCTGGGACTACTCCACTGCCTCCAGCCTGTGGCAGGAGGCCTGAGACATCACATGGGCAAGACAACAGGTGTAGTTTAAGCATTCTGGTTTCATGAGTCCTTGGAGGTATTCAAGACCCAACCAGACAAAGCCCTGAACAACCAGGTCTGACCTCAGAGCTGTGAGGAGGAGGAAGTTGGACTGAGACCTCCTGAGTTCCCTTCCAGCCTGAAGGGTCCTGCAAGCCTGTGACCAAGTGTTGAGCTGTTCTGCACATACCTCCAAACTGCCTAGATCACATTGGTTGTGTAACTTACATTCCTTGGTCCTATCCCTTCCTTCTTCCTTTCTTGATCATCTTTTTAGCTGCCCTTTTACATCCCTTTCTCCACTTCCACCTATCTCCACCCAGGTAAACAGTCTGCCCCTAATCACTTTTTCCTCATCACTTCCAGTTTTGCTGCATCCCACCTCAGTTTTGCTATTTGTGATACCTTCAGCCTTGGAGGGCATTACTGGAGTGGATCCCCAGGCTTTGTTGGCCGTGCGAGGTACAATGCACCCAAAAGTCCCCTGTGCAGCCTTCACCTGTCCTGTTTGGCCCTTGCTCACACACCTTCCCTTTTGCCTCCTGTGAAATCCAGCCATCCTTCCAGCTCCCCCTAACTTCTGCCAGTTTCTCCCACTGTCACCTCCAACGATTTCTCATGTCACCTCCAGCAATTTCTCCACATCCTGCTGAGACAGCACCGGCCAGGGACCAGCTGTCTACCCACAGTCGTGATACATCAGCTCATTTCTTCCTTCCAGCTTGCCTCTTTAGTGTTCTGCCTCTCCCCCAGCTCCCATCTCTCTCCCAACACATTATGCTCTTATTATTTAATTAAATGTTTAAATTTTTATCCACAGAATACTCATCAAAAAGAAAGGGTTAACAAATATTTAAAGAGCTTCTACAGATTTTTAAAATTATTTTGAAAAGCAGCGTTTTCTGCAAACTCGATAAGGGAAGGTGGGACAAGGAGGGACATTACAGTTACCAGATACCGTGCACATCCTGTGCATGGAGGTCATTGCAATGGAAACTAAAAAAAACCAAACAAACCCAAACAAAAAAAACACTACCCTGGTAATTTTAAATTTCAGTCTCATGGTCATGAGATATTTATGCAAACTGCAAAGACATCTCCCAAAGCTGGAGGGGTGCAGAATCTGAAAAATAATCAGCATCACTTTACTAAGACCTGAAAATCATGAAATATTTAAACTAGTCTCTCTGGGGATTTTAATTATATTTAAAGAGCAATTCTTCTTTTGCACATGACAGCAAGAATGGTGTCTTCTGTGTCAGTAAATTTGCATCCAGACTGTATGTGAAGTCAATTATGCATATTTCAGAAGTTAAAATAAATTATTTCTGTCTTTTAGACTTGTTAGCACCACAATACTGATGTAAAAAGACCTATCTGTAATTAGAGCTTTTTCCATTCCCTCTGATGAGATCACATCTTCAAATGTTGATTTTGGATATATTACCATATAAAACTTCAGGACACTACACATTTTTTTTTCAGAGGCACATTAAGTGTGTATCTTCTCACCTTTACTTGCAATAACTGGGGATTTTTGTGTAAAAGTCCCAAATGTCGGGAAGACCCATACGCTAAGAGCTCACAACTAAATTTTCTTCTGCAAGTGCATTCAGGACCAGAGCTGATGTTAATTGCAATCAGGAAGCCAATGAAAAACTCTCAAACCACAGTTTTCAGCGTTGCTTAAATAGCTTAATGAAGAGTAGGATACAATTGCTGCTGCTGGAACATGGGAACCTTCCCTCCTGTGAGACAGTAATTAATGGAAAAAAAGAGATCGCAATTTGCCAGCTCTCTGGCAGGCTTTACAGGGCTGACTATGTAAGAACTGTTTAACCTCAGATTCAAGCTCATCAGATTCAAAACGTGTCTGAGAGACAGCATAGGTATCCAGCCTCATTCCCACACTTGCTCAAAACAAACTTACATCTTCAGGTATATACGAACCTTCATTTAAAAAAGGCATCAGAGATTTTATTTGAGTAGATTTTGACCAAAATACCTATTTTGAGTTAGTACCTTTCTTTAACTACATCTATGCAATGCTGTATGATTTCAGTTTCTTTAAAGCAAGAATTGTTCTCTTATAACCATTTTGACTTGAGGCACACAGTAGCGTTCCTTAAATTAGGAGAGTCAGACCAGCTTCTAAGTGCTTTATAGCTTTATATTTTAGCAGCAAGATGCCAAAGCAACTTTGCTTGGCATGTTGATAACTCCTCTGTCAGGGAAGAACATAAAGAACAGACCACAAAAGCTTTAGATGAATACAGGTAGGAGAAACTGTTAAATACATTTCAGAGGATATTTAGATGTGTGAGAGTACTATAAGACAACGCATACAAAACTGTAAAGGCAAGGAGGTCCCAGAGATGGGCAATGTGTCACTGCGTGTGCTTTGGAGAAGGATGTAAAACACAACCAGGCTGAAATGTCCTGAAAGAATTAATTATGATTTATTCAACTGAAGTATAGGATCCAAAATGCTCATCATCCGGACTCATTCCTGATAAATAAGCTGAGAAACAGGACAGACTCTGCTAGGCAAGTAAGTGGCTATCGCTGTTGCCCTTGTGGCAAAAGAAAGGGGCTATTAATTTTCTGCTAGTAACATACAAAGGAATATGTGTTTCTATGCCCTAAACTAGCAAATCAATCACATATAAAAACAGGCCAGCAATTATTTTTGTTTCAGATTTATTGTCTTCCATTATTTGTAGGTAGCCGACTGCCATCCCGGGCCTTGGTGGGAGCTGGGAGTGAACTGGGGCGACACATCACCTCCAAGGGGCATGAACAAAATAAATGCTATCAAACTTTCTTCGCAGTATGGCAGCAGATGTGGCAGCAGTTCAGCTTCACAAGTGGCCCATCTGTAAACTGTTGATCAATATGAGTTTATGGCAAATCTGAAAGAGCCATAATTTTTCTCAAATGTGGAGGAAAAAAACCAGTTTGTAGCTGTGGCTGAAAAATATTTAAGGTGACAGTAATATAAATGTATGGATTTTGCAGCTAGAGTGAGTTGCCCTAACTATTAGAATTTGATATAAATAAATAAAAAGCGTTTTTGTAGGCATGGAACTAAAGCCAGCAAAGTGAGCTTGCTCACATTTTTATGAGATGGATTCTGAGATGCCTGTTCCACACTGAGTATGTCCTAGAAAATGTACGGAACAGCAAAGCTGATACACAGTTCCCTTAAGGTTTATGGGTGGACCTCTCTTATGGCCTTCAAAAGTACACTTATCTTACAACATTGCTAGGTATCTCTGCTATAGCAGCAATGAATTTTAAATCGGTAGCATTTCTAAGCTAAAATGCTCCCATTTCTTGTTCAACATAGTAGTTCAGCATTTTCTGGAAGAAAAATTTATTATAAAATCAGGTAAAACTTCTGTAATATGAATGTTCATTCATTCTTGGAATTTTATCTTTGGGAAAAAAATAAATGATTTGATAAGTTCCTTTCGTGCAAAGTTCTCACTCAGAAGGTCATGTAAGAACCTATAGCGTGCTCAACCCATGTTATTTTCTGCTAGGCAATGATTTGGCTGCTATTAATCCACTCATATTTGAATATATCTTTTATATCATATGTGTAATCTAAAAGATCAGACACTGGATACTGTCAGTCTATAGGATTCAGGAAACATTTTTGTAATTAAACAAAAGAAGAAATGGAACAATCCATGAAAGGAAAGGAGGAAATTCTGGTGCAGTAGCTCCTCAGCAGTATAAAATTGTGGTTGGTACGACCAGGTCAGAGTGAGACTGACCACCCTCCCTCCCAGTGGAGCCCTAGGGCATCAGGTGAAGCTGCGTGGGATCACACACGATGGGCAGAACAAAGGCAGCTCTTGATGGCCCAGCTGGTGGACATCACTGGAGATGAGGTCCTTGCCTAGGTGGTTTCTTGGTTTGAATCAGTTTCTTCTCACATTTTTCTCTTTCCTTTACTTTGAAAGGGAATATGTCTGTTGTGGTAAGTAGGGGATGGAGTGGACAAAGCCCTGAGCAACCCAGCCTAAGATCAGAACTGGCCCGGCTGTGAGCAGGAGATTTAACTGAAGTTCCCTGAGCTTCCATCCAGCTGGAATTGTCCTGTGATCCCAAATGGCTTTTTTTCTCATGTGAATTTTTGCCATTTGCTCAAAGCTATGATACATGATTCAAAATTTTGTAAGGGTAACTTGGAGTCAACTGTGTTCAGTGGTTGGTTAAGAACTTTCCCACTGTTGATAAAAATTAAATTTCCTATATATTTTAATTAAATAGTTTCTGGTGACCTAGTGTATCTCCAATTCAAGAATCCCCTAACATTTATCTGCCCTTTTTTTATTAGTTTCTGCAGGGAAAAGATGATCCTGTTTTACATTTCTGGAAAGTCCCTAGCTGTTGTCAATAAACATGCTGCAGATATTTTAGTTACAAGATATTTTCAACTTAGTTTCCATTTCATTTATTTCCATTTACCATTTGTTTGGATATTGGCAGTTGCTGGCTGTGGGTGTAAGATAGGTTAGCTTTCCTAAGAGCAGTCTGTCTCATCTGTGACTTCTCAGGTCTAACCTCACAGTTTGCAATTTCAGGATACAGCTGAAGCTGAAACAGTGAGGGGGTGTACACTGGCTGTCTGCAACAAACACAACAAACACAACAAACACAACAAACAAACCCCGTTGTGCAAGAACAGCAAAAGGTTTTTGGATTTTAGATTCTTGGCAACCTGTGAAGCTAAATACACACTGAGGAACAGCTGCTCAGAAGAGACTGAGTAATTGCCTTAGGCTGGAGAGGAGCTGTGGCTGGTGCCTGCGAAGCAGAGGGGAAGCATTGGTGAGGGGCCAGATGTGAGGACATCACTGTTCCCACCCCTGGGGCACTGAGCAGTGTGGGATAACTTAACGTGCATGTGGGTAGGACCTGTGTGTTCCCAGATTTTGTTGGCAGCTCCACATCCCAGCAAGGACGAAGATCTGTTCATTGTTTTTGCATACGTTGTCCTGACGTAGCTTGGTTGCGCTTTCGAGTGGCCCTATGCCCTATGAGTACTTTACCTATAATGACGAGTTTAGCAAATGGGATTCTAAGTATTTATGTCAAAGGCAGTGTGAACAGCAGAGTCCAGCAAAAGTCTGACGAAACAGAGACAGGTTGTAGTCACGGGGGATTTGAATCATGGACTTGCAGGCTGTGTGCCTGTGGATTGAGAACACACTGCCAGGTGCCCTCCCTGTCCCAAGCCAAAGTGCCAGACCCCACACAGGGTTTGCACGGCCTTTTGAGCAAAGCCGGAGGAAAGGTGTTGAGCACAGCTTCTGTGGATCACCACAGCACTGTGGGTGCTGATGACTTAAACTGAAGTCTGTTTTCATTTTATCTGAGCTTTTGTCTATACAGCACAAAGTGTGTGTGGGCTGAAAGAGCATGATAGCTGGCCTGAGCCACGGTGTCAATCAACATTGGCATGGCATGATGCTGACAGGCTGCTTCAGCTGTTTTGGCTACTGCAGGTATCTCCCCAGGACTGTGGTGTTCAGGGAAGACACAGTTTTACATGCTACCACAATACTCCCAGGGGCATATGCCTTCCCCATATATGTGCCTTATGTTCTTTTTAGCTCCTTTTGGGCGTACAGAAGTGGGGCTGGCTAGTTTCAGTGCTCACTTATTGCAATTTTCTGCACAAAGGTGTTCCAGTGAAACACCAATTTATATTTGCCAAACACTTGTTCTAGTAGCAAAGCTAAACAATTCTTGCAAGCATTTAATCATTAAGGTGTAGGGTATTCCTAGCTACTGCTTTGGAAAATAGGTATAGCATATCACCACAATTATAAATAAAACATTGAAAATTATGGTCCGAAAGTAATCAGGCACCTGTTCAGTAACTGGTAGTGTAGAGCTTTCATTTATTATGACTGTCAGGAAGGAGTTGAGGTGAAAATCTTCATCTGAGTTAGCCTCTTAGTAATGAACACTCATTAAAAAAAATACTTTTGACAGGGCTGCTATCTAACAACCATTAATCTCTGCATATTTATACAAACAAAGAAGACTCAAAGGACAACAGGAGTTTGAATTTAATCTTTCTCCTTTGCTCTTTGTGAAAGAAGGAAGAGGGTGGAGCTGCTCTCCCAGGCCAGCGGCCCACAACCACTCCTGTTCCTGGGGTTGGTGTGAACAGCAGCAGAAGACCAAGATCTTCACCTGCCCGTCTGTGAACTCCCGCTGCCCTCAGCCATGCAGAGATGCACAGCGTCACAGCTAAGGGCAAGTGACTGCCACCAGTGTGCCTTCGTTGTTGGAAATAACGATAGTACAAGCTGTGGGTGAAAAACAGAATTGTGTTGGTGAAAATACTCTAGGTTTAATAAGTTATTTGCTAGCTGAAGAAATGGAGGACCACATTTCAGGAAATTTGCAGAGAGTCTTAATTTTTCTCCTTACTATGAATTGCATTAAGAAATATTTCATAGGTTGTATATTCAGTATAAGGTCATGTAAACTAGTGTGTCTTGAAATTTGCCATGATACACTAAAACATTTTGCATCTACACTAGAGAAAAGGTACATGTTTTGAAATAATGGGATAGTTTTTCTTTAATGGTGGCATCCCTGGCGACCGGGAGGCTGGATTAAAATGATCTCTAAGGTCCCTTCCAGCCTAGGCCATTCTATGATTCTATGAATGGTGGTACAACAGAGAAGGCTTAAAAGTCATAATCTCTGAATAGTTACTGTGGTTTCCTGTGTGTCTTCTTGCTGGTTACTGTGCAATGCACAATTAACTATTGTGTTTGCAGTACGTAACATGTACTGAATAGCTAACGAGGATATTTCAGATTCTTTCTCCTCTGTTATTCAGGACTGGTGTTCTGCAGGCTGATCTGCGAGGCTGAGATCCAGGCAAGGCTGTGGTTAAATATCTGGGAAGATCCATTCAGTCAGAGGTAGTTCAGCTAAGGCAGTAGGAGTTTTGCTCAGAGACTGTTATGCATATCCTTCTCAAGAGCTCATTCCTTTGCCTGCTACAGCCCCTTCATTACTCTGCTAATCTCATTCCTAACAGAAGATTCGTGCTGAATCCGTTTCCTGTTCACGCACAAAAACTTTGAGTTATTTGGCTTTAGCCAGAGTTAATATTATCCTCTTAGGGGCTATGTGAATTTTGTTTGAGTCGTAGTTTGTTGACATACAGCATGGAAAGAGAAATGCTAATGGTTTAGCCAAGTCTGCTGGTCATAAGGAAGAATTGTAAACTTGTCAGTCTGGTTTGGAAGTTGTTTTCCCATTTTATAGTATGTAACTCTAGCTATGTAAAAAGAGATGCATGATGTAGACAAAAAGCACTATGAAATCTATACCTGCTTTTTGTAAAGATCAGCTGAAAAAGTTAGGTTATGAAGAGAGAAAAACTATTGGTCTTGTTCAGAAAAAAAACCCCACCTGCATTTCCAGCAACCTTTCATCTACTTTCATTCAGAGTAAAATGCCTGCCATTGCAACATTGCAATGTAGTGTGAAGCATTAGATAGCCACAAGACAGTTTCAAAACAAAGACATAATTCATAGGTCTGATTTTTATGTGGTGATGAATCCTCCCAAAAATTGAGCATCAGCAGATACCACCGTGTAGAAACAGTTGATGTGAACCCTCTTGCTGTCAATAAACTTCAAGCCTTGCTCTCTATGTCGTAAATTCTAAAGAAACAGAAGAAGGGAAGAGATTTTTCCATTTCTAGAGAAGAACTTAGAAATTTTGTGTACTTCTATTAGAAGAAGCCGTGCTCTACTTTTTTTAGGAACTGCTATACTATTGTCATTGCTTTGTGCAGCCTCAAAGACACCCATGTTCCGTGGCCAACTGATAATGTTTAAGCACTCTTAAGTGGAAAGAAAACAATGAAGATTAAACAATTAAATTATACTTTCAGTTATAAATCATTCCTGCCCATGTGTTGCCTGGTTTAGTCGAGAGGTGGCGTCCCTGCCCATGACAGGGAGGTTGGACTAGATGATTTCTAAGGTCCCTTCCAGCCTATGCCATTCTATGATTCTATGATTCTATGATTCTATGATCCTCATCTTGTCTACCAAATTCTTGTATCGAAACAAGAGAATTAAAATATCTAATTTACTTTTCCTATTTTATTTTCCTGTCTACTTCTTGATTTTTATAGAAATTGAATAATAAAAAATGGACTTTTCTTTCCAATTTGTTGATAGGCTTTTACTTGTAGTGCTACTCTTTTTCTGAAGAGATGTGCATAAATCTTCTGTTTCTGGAGTCAGGTGATTTGTCCAAGATTCTCAGCTTAGAGGTTTGTAGGCTGTGCGACTGTGATGAAAATCAAGAGCATATTAAAATTTAATTAAAAGCCTAAAGAGATAAATACAGGAAATAAAGGGATAAGAATTGTTTTTCAAGAGGCTTGATTCATGATTTGTGAATAGGCAGTGTTAGCATCAGTTTGGTTGTGACAAATCACTTCATAAAAGCTATGGTTGATAAAACTCCATTTTCTTAAAAGTGCAGTATATTTTCCGAATCTTAAATTACAGACTTGCAAAATCTAGAAATGTCCTTTGAAACATAGCACTTACTCTTTATGGAATTTTCAGTGAAACAGCTGAAGACAAGAAGAGTTCTTTTGTGGATCAATGAGGAACTCAAAGAGACATCAAGGCCTTAAGTAAAACGGAAAGACTTACAGAGACACTTGGGGTTTTTTAATACTTGAGGCTGGACCTAAGAATTCTAGTGCCACTTTCAAAGTCTGAGAAGAGTAGACAATGATAGAACCTGAAACATTTTACTTTTGCAAATAGGCTACTGAATTACTGGTCTGTCAGAACAGAGAAGTAATAGAGAAGTTTATGTCTCACAGCTTTTCACTAAGCCCTGGTGTGCTAAATATAATATTTGTAAAAATAATAATGTAATGATTAATAGTTTTATTTGATTAATAGTTTTAATAACTATGAATAATATTATCTACAGAAGTCTGAGACTAAGTTGTCATAGGCCACAGAAGTTCAGGTGGTAGCAGAGAGGCAGTTGTATCACAGAAATAAATAATGAACAGGCACGTGAGTACACCAGCTGCTGAATATTGCCACTGACCTCTCAGGCACGATAACCTGGCTCCTTCCAGTTCTGCATGGAAATGCTACCAGGGCAAGTCGGAACAGAAGACAGAGTAGAGAGGGAAAAACAATTTCTCAGGGTGTGTGGTAGGGTAATTTGAATTTACAGTGAAAAACATTGACTGTTCCCAGCATTGATGGGTGAAGAAATCAGTAATACATACAGCATAAAACTGCTGCTGCTTATGAGAGATAAATATTGAATCCAGCTGGACCTATTCCCAGTAAAGCAATTAACTGTACTTTTTATTCATCACTCGCAGACTAGCATCAGGAGGACAAAAAAGACAAAGAACCTGAAGGAATATGTACATGTGGGATAAAAAGCCTCATTCTCAGGGAAGTTCTCCAGGGAAATGTGAATTCCCCAACCTGGATACTTCTAAGCTTCAGCTGGACAGGTTGCTGCACCATCTTGTCTAGATCGTGCTTTTGCCAAGAAAGTTTGGACCAGTTGATCCTTGAGGTCTGGTATTCTATGATTATATGATTCTTTACTCTTAAGTAACTTCTCTGTAATATCTGTACTTGTGTATCTCACTGCAATTGACTCCTGTCTTGTGGATGTAATTTGCTGACACTTGTTTCAGCATTTTTACTGCCCTACCATCTGTCCTAAACAGCTAAAGACACTTTTAATCTCAATTTTTCTTCAGGGATGTAGAACAGGCATCTGTCTCCAAACATTTAAAAAGTCCCAACATAAAATTGCAAATTATTTATGCAAAATAACTCAGATACATTTTCAGTAGGATTTATAGATGTATGACAAAAATGTGATTTGCTTACTCCTGTAGACAAAACGTTGGTGAAATCTGGCATATATGCCAACATGGAAAACTGCTCATTTTGTATAAGAAATTAATAAACTTAGCCTTTAAGTTAGTGGAGTTCTTAACCCCAATCCTTATTTTTAAACATGCTCTTAAGTATTTTGCTCAATGAGGATCCTTAAATAACTTTGTGTTGCAAGTTTTTCACCCTGTAGTCTGAATAGCGCTAAATGTACAGAACACATTTTACCAGGACTTTCCATCACAAAGCTCTATGTAAAGACTGATTAATCCAGTTACCACACTGGGAACTCTGAAGTACGAAAAGAGACTTGTGAAAGGCATCAGAGTGGATTTAATGAGTCTGAGCTGGGCTTAAAACTAAAGAGTTCCAGTTGTTAGACCGTGGAAATAAATCCTCTCTGGACTTAAGTGTATCATGGGTAGAGTTGATGGATCCGAGTGGGTCCTCACTGCTGTCTGCTTGCAGCCTCCTCCCCAGCCTACCCACAGAGCGCAGCTGGTACAAGTTAAACCATTTATACAAGCGACCTAAGGCAATTCGGTCATTTTCTCAAATTTTTCAATAACTAGCAGTGCATGGTTGTTTACAAACATTCGACAAAACCTGCCTTGGGTAAAACATCCTTTTGTATTGCTATAGACCTGCTCTAGCCTCTGCTTTTCACCTTTCCTGTGGTGCCCTGGTGTGAGCGCCCCGGGACAGCAGCTCTGTGGGACTCCTGGCACAGGGGCAGTCACAGGGGGGTAGGGTCAGCTGTGCCTGTGGGGAGGAGAGGACGGGTCAGGTGATCCAAATGGACTTTCCCATGTGCTCAGTATATAAGGGCCCCTGAGAAAAGCCCTGGGGCTCTCAGTACTTGCTGTGCTTGGAGGGGTTGTTGTTGGCTTTTTGTCATCTTCCTGTGCTGCTGGTGTTCCCATCTCCTGTTTTCCCACTGCAGAGGAGCAATGCTTGGTGGAACAGGTTGTCTTCCCCTACCTCCCCAGGCAGGAGTGGCACAGGTCCTTTTCTGGTTATTTTTGGATTTATTTGGACTATAATCTGGGCTCAGGAACTCTGGTTTGCTGATAAGTTCAGTCTGGAACGTTTTTTCTCACTCAGGACCTGGTTGTCCTCTGGAAGGCACAGGTTCCATATTATCTTGTATCTTTGAATATATTTGCATGCTTGTATCATCTCTGTATATAGTTCAACACTTTCATTGTTATTTGAAGCATTGGTTTCTTTTTCATACTAGTTCACGATTTTTTCAACCTCAAAATCTCTCTCCCTGGTTCCACCTGTTATCCTCCCCTGGGAAGGTGGTGGGGGATCAGAGAGAGTATCTATCAGTTTTGTGGTTGGCCCAACCGTAAACTGTGACATATGGCAACCAGAAAAATCTAAGGGCTTATGGACCTGACTGGGTCTGAGACATGGTGATTGAAGGAGCCACCCATCCCAAGCAAGAGGTGAGGTGTGCTAGTTAAATCAGATCTGCCAGTTTCTGCCCCTGCTGGGGCTGTTGCAATTACTGAGGATAAGTGGCTGGTACTCTCCACATTCAGGAGGATAAAAAAGAGCAAATTTTTGCAGGAATAGTTTTCTAAATAATTTTTTTTGTTGTTATTATTGATAGTCTTCTCTGTGGCAGAATCTTAGAGCTCTGCTTTTATCAGAAGTAATCCCATAGGTGCCCAAGTAGAGGTCCTGGCTTCCCTGCAGCAGCTGCATTGGGTCTGCCAAATGGATTTTGCAGCTGCACAGCGCTGATACAGCAGCAATCTGCTCAACTGGCTTCACGTTCCTGAGTGTGAAAGATGCCAAGATCTGTCAACATACAGAAAAGTTTCAGTCAAGAATAAGTAAGATGCTACCTTTCCAAAATAAGATGAAAAAGTTTTCTGAGAAAGCTATTTCCTGTTGTTTGCCATAAATCCTATAGGAAAATGTGAGATGATGGGAGAAAGCTGTTTGTGAGGATTTGGAGGATTTCCTACTGCCCAGCAGGATATCCACAAGGATACACCTAGCAGCTATGGCAGGGTGGGGTATGGTCACTCTGGGGTGCCAGGGCTTGGGTGTCCCAAGGCATTTGATAGTGCTGTGGCCCAGGAAGGGTTGCCCCATGCCAGTTACTGGGGGATAACTGCAAACAGAACACATTGGCCTTTGTCTGTGGGAAGAATAATAAGGTAACTGGGATTTTCTTGGAAATGAAAAGCCACATTTCTGCCACAAAAGCTGTCCACAGCTGAATCTGAAATTCCTGCTTCAAACTGGAGGTTACTGGAGCTGCTAGAAAAAGATTTTGGTATTTTACAGGCAGAGGAGAGAGAGAAACACATTTCTTGTTCAGCCTTGGCCCCAGAAATGAGCAAACTGTCCTGTCTGAAGCTTTTTGTGAAGGAGTGTGTGGGAAAATTAGCTGGTAACAGATGTTTGTTGTGTAAGATTTAATTCCAAGTTGTTAAACAACTGTAAGCAAGACTTTTCTAGCTTTTATAGTTGGCACTACTGTTTTGTATTCATCAAAATAATTGTTAATACTGTGTGCCTTCTGTCTCTCTGTATGCCCTTCGTTCTGTTCAAATTTTGAACAATGCCATCAAATCTGAAGTGCAGTATCTGGAAGACAAAGAAAGCATCCTTAGTGGCATGTTTTTCATGCAAATATGATGCTCAGGGAGCTAACTGCCAAGTTCACTTACCTGAAAGACAGATAAACCACTTGGCAAACAAATATCTTCACCAGGCCAGTACACTTGAGCTAGAAAGCTCTTCTTACAATGTTTGACTTACCAGTGACTCATGAGGGAGGATGGGTTATACAGAAGAATAGTGAAGTGACTGAGCCCATAGCTCCCAATTTATTGCTTTTCTGCTCCAACCTGGACTTGATTTCTTGCAGGCAGCCCCCAGACCCTTCTCCCAAGGCCACTCTTTCACATGGCCCAAAAGTCCCCAGGTGCTGCTTTCCCCTTTGTGTGCACAGCCAGGACAGGCCTCTGCCACTGTCAGCAATGCTGAGGGTGAGGTAGGGGAACACGGAGAATTTCCCCCCCGTCTCAGGGCAACTGCCTGCTCTGCATGCTGTGCTTTCAAGGGCCATGGCTTTTCATTGACCAGAGCTGTAAAGAGCTTATTGTCCCATGTTAACACCTGTGAGATACCTGCTGGCTCAGCTGTAGTGCTGCTTTAAAAAGAGAAGTCAGAGCCTGACAAAGTCAATTTAATGGCCCAGGGATATAAACATTATGGTTGGAAAATGCCGTGGTGTTCGAGTCCTCTCTCTGGATTTCCCAGCTGAGCTACCTGTCCACCCTGGGACTAGTCTGGAACCTAGGAGGGGTTTTAGAGATAATGATTGGTGCCTGAGAAGGTTAGGAGAGCCAAAGGAAGTACAGACACCTAAAACAGTTTTCCTGCTAAGTAGGAGATAATCTGTTTACAGTGGGCATGTCTGTATGAAAACCCTCAATTTCTGCAAAAGTAAATATCATATATATTTGAAAGAACTCTTGATATGATAAATTTTCTATGCAAACTCTAGGTGCAATTAAAGTAAAATTCAAATTCAACAGAAGCATCAAGAATGTGCCGTGTGAGCACACAAATTTGTTTATGCAGTTGCCTCTTTGAGTAGCAATGTCTATGGAAATACATTTAGCATTGCAAACTATCATGCCGTTCTTCAAACAGTAACACATTTGGTGTTTGCCTTTTCAGTGCTATGATGGAAATACAGTCCAAACAAACTAAAGGCATGAATTGAAAAGGCAAGAATTCAATTGTTATAGTATTACAGTATTACATGGACATTGTTAGCCAGAATTACAGTGTCCTTAATTCAGTTTGCTGCAATTTTCCTTGAAAATGAAGCAAATGAAATTACAGCCACTTTAGATTTTTTTGTTTTTAATGCTGAGTGAGAATAGCCATGGAAAAGTGCAAAGAAATTAAACTAATCCTTTTTAAGGCTCCTTCATATGCATTTTCTTGAAGATGCCTCCAGAAACCATAGCTGGTTCATATGTAGAGGTTGGGGAAGATTTTTAAAGGCTGAGACCTACAGCTCCTCTCTTCTCATTTATCATCATCTCTTCTATGTTGTTGCCCAGAGTTGGCTGATAACAATGTGTTTCTGTTCCTTAACTCACTGCCATAACTAAAACTACTGTTGGCTGCCTTTGGAGTTCTGATTTGGGGAAATTAAGTATGTGATAAAAGGGTAAAGACCTAGCATGGAAAGTGTACTGGTTGCTTATATGCAATGTAACCTTTTTTTTCTTCCCCCAAAGAGGCAAAAGTAAAGGATGGCTTTATATTCACAGTCAGATTATGTTCGAGTAATTACACAGGCAAAGAAACTAAGACACAAAATGCCTAAGAGGTTTTCTCCATATTAAAAGAGTTTTCCAGGTTGAGAATAATTTTACAACCAGAAAGAGAAACAAAGGTTTAAGAAAGAATGCAGCTTCAGGATCTAAGATGGCCATGAGCAGCTTAGCCACCGGGCTGTTCCAAGAAACACAGGCAGCATGGCCACAACGTGTCACCCAGAATTTTGTGACCGCTTCTTGGGGAGCACCACCTGTGAGTCTCTGATACAGTGATGAAGTGAAGCAATAAGCCAAGCTAAAGCACACAGAACTCTTGTGATTTTTTTGAAGTATCAATATGTGAGACTTCTGCAAAACAGGTCATGTTATGGGGGGTGTATGCAGCTTCTGGGTCACAAGATAAGTAGCTCAGCCTAGAAGGAGGTTTTGCAGAGAGTGGCAGTAAGGTAATTTTGTGATTAAGCTTATTCTTGGTTAGCTGATCCTGGGCATGCCCTATGCAAGTGAGGGCATGCTGGGGAGCAAATAGAAGGGGAAAACTGAAGAATGCATTAAAGAAAAAAAATCTACATGTTTTGCTTGAATTTTCCTTGAGGTGTGGGCTTGTCTTTGATGCTAATGCAGGTTGATTACCCCCTACGTCTGTCATCTTTTTTACTCTTTCTCATCTCCTTCAGTTATGGAAGAAAGTATTTTTATTGTGGACTGTGGGCCTGCTGACTACTATTTCCAGTTCTGTTTGCTTTTCAAGGGATCACTGAAACTCTTTCCTTAACAATTATGTATGATGAAGTGTATAAAGGAGGTTGATATTTGTTCCCTAGAAGGCTAAGTAAATGTACCTTGTTTAGATCAGGCACTCACAAGCTCCTTTTTAATACTAAAATATGCTATATCCAGTATAAACTGAAATTTCTGAAGTAAACTGTTGTTTTCATGACTTGGAAACACAAATGATGGGCCCTGAAACCGTGGCAGCACAGATCCGCAGCTATCCATAGAGCCTTCGTAACTGAAGTGCTACAGGGAGCACTGTGGGATAGTTTCTGAAAACTGGTGAGCTCTAAAAATTGCTAAGAATGGAGAACTCTATCTCATTATTAAAAACATGTAGTAATTAAAACAGTTTGGGGAAATAACCACCCCTCTTCATACTTTCCTTATTCTTTGGTTTCGTATGAAGGCTGAAAGTCAAAAGATCTCGCAGTGCAAAGCTGTCGTTCTTTGGTGTCTAGGAAGGTGGTGCTAAACTACAAATTATGGCAAAACCCGAAGGAGAATGCATTCTTTGCAGATAAAGGACTTGGTGATGGTTGTTTCAATTTCTTGAAATCCAGAGAGATTATAGAAGGAATGTTGTAGAGAATTGGAAAGGCAGGTAAATGGTCTGAGGGCAATATTACTTATCATCTCCTAATAAAGTTCTCAGTTCAGTGTTAGGAAAGCTCAGTTCTCTCTGCAGTATCTGTTATTTTTGTCACTTGAGAAGAATCAAGCTTTGCTCTCAACCTTGTGTGGTTTTCATTCCATGATTGGTGAGAATCTGTGGTGCGCAGACTGCTGGCACCAGCTCTTCAACTGCAATCATCTGCATAATTCTTCTGGGGCTGAAGCAGCTGTAGAACAAGGTCTGTGAGATGCCTGCCTGATCCACAAACCTGCAAATTTCTTTCCTCACAATATCCACTGAAAGTCAAACAAGGGAGCAAAATTTTGAGTAGTTCAGCTGGATCTTGTTTTCAGACCTGCTTTTCCTCCCTCCCTCTCACCTAGGGCCGTAGTGCTCATATGGGACTCATGTTCACAGGCTCTGCACCCTGTCCCTGCATCTGGAGATGAATTGTGCTCCAGCTTTACCTGTTCCTTTCCAGCCAGACCCACTCGGTTAGTAAAGGGACCCACTCGGTTAGTAAAGGAACCCCCTCTGAGGGGTTTGAGCTATGAAGGTATGTGAAGAGAACCCTGCAGTATCGTGTGATGGTTAGATTTAAAATGATGTTCCAGATGACGTTTTGTAAAATTACAGTGTTGTCATTTACAGTGAGGTGGCAGTTCAATGACTTTTAATTGCTATTAGTCATACAACCCATTATATCGTGGAGCGACGCGTGTGCTCCCACTCATGGCACGCGGTGCCATGGCTCCTGCTCGCATCAGAGAAAAGTTGGATCCAGCTCAGAGAAAGGTATTTTGTTCTTTAGATGCATAAAGAAGTTCATGCTGTTCTGGAGTGATGTGTTTTGTCATGCATAAAACTTTTTAGTTTGCTGTGTTTTTTAATGTAGGCTTAAAAGTGAGCTTCTCATTGTCACATGCTTTCTTTAGTCTGAAGAGCTTTTCACTAAAACCAGAGATGTGGTGCAGGGATGTGCGATGTCCAGGAGTACCAACCTTGGGCTACTGGGCACTTTGGCCCTTCATTATCAGTGCTAATATCTACTTCCTGTCGAACTTCTTTTATAATCATGGATTTCTTGAGATATGGCCTGAGAAAAGGGTTGATATTGAGATCTTGGGCCCCTCACTGCAAAAGGGACATTGAGCTGCTGGAGAGGGTACAGAGGTGGGCTACCAAGCTGGTAAAGGGCTTAGAACACAAGTCTTATGAGGAAAGGCTGAGGAATCTGGGGCTAGAGAAGAGGAGATTGAGAGGAGACCTCATTGCTCTCTTCAACTGCCTGAAGGGAGGTTGTAGAGAGGCAGGGGTTGGTCTGTTCTTCCTAGTGGAGAGTGGTAGGACGAGGGGAAATGGATTTAAATTGCACCAGGTGAGGTTCAGGTTAGATATTAGGAAGAATTTCTGTACTGAAAGGGTTGTCAGCCATTGGAACAGGCTGCCCAGGGAGGTGGTTGAGTCACCGTACCTGGAGGTGTTTAACAGATGACTAGATATTGCAATGGGGGACATAGTTTAGTAGGTTGACAGGGCTGGGACAAAGGCTGGACTCGATGATCTTCTAGGTCTCTTCCAGCTGAAACTATTCTATGATTCTATGGTCTTCTTCCTGGAAAAATGCTTTTGAGTACCTGACTTGAAATGCTTTTAGAAAATGTGCTCAAGAGTTTCTGAAAACCTGTCCCTATGGGTCTGTTTTGTTCTGAGGGTTCCTGCCTTCATGCCTGGGCTTTCTGCAGCTTCAGTTCATTACCTTATTCTCACAACACTTGTTTGGGACAGGTAATTATTACAATAGAAAGACAAAAATACTCACTCCAGGCCCACAGAAGGGATGGGTGACAGTTTAGTTTAGAATTAGTATTTCCTAAGTCTCATTTCCTGTGCTCATTACTGGGTTTTGTGATTAAGAGAATATCTGTATCATTACTCACAAGTCCTTATTTCTAAGAAAATTATTTCAGTGTGCAAGTGTGCCACTCTTGTAACCCTGTACATTGCAGCAGTTATGTACAGGCATTTCTAAAAATATCCACGTTATTTCTTGTCTTCAAAATCCCAGTGAGATCTGCACAGAGTCGCTGCAGAAAGCATGACCTGAGGAATGTGCATGGTATGCAGAGGTCTGAGACTGGCCTGCAGCTGGCCTCCTGCAAACCATCTCTTATTCCCCAAGAAGAGAGGAATGACCCTTGAATTAGAGACAGAAATTTCACCCAGGGCTCCAAGACAGAATAGAAAATATTTTTTAGAAAGCAATCAAGTGTCTGCCATTTGGAAGGTAGGGACTACCACCAGTGTGACACCAGCAGGCGCAGCAGCAAAACCCTTTACGAGTCATCACAAGGACCCCAAGGTCCTATAAGGATGGTTGCTCCTGAACTCTTATCACAGAGCACAGCAATATAACCACATCAGATTGGACGTATTGCAAAAGCATTTATTGTTCTTGCACAACCAAGATTGCTCACTGGCGATGTTCACAGGAGTATGTTTAATCTAAAAACATAGACTTCACTGTGGAATACATACTATTTTCTTGACATCATGATGGTTTCATTTTTCAGAGTATCAGTTTTTCTTTGGTCTTGTGTGTGTACATGTAGATATTTATGCTGTGATGGATAACTCTTTCGGAGCTGTTGTATAGGAACACTTTGCTCAGGGCCAGTCCCCCATGAAACGGGAGCCACTATGTCACATCCCTCATGTAGGGCATACAGCACAATGGCTAGCCTGCAGGTAAGCGGGACTGACTGTGACATTGGCAGTTGGTTTAGAATTAATACTTCCAGTGTGAAAAAATGTGTGTGTTTGCAAAACCACAAAGAACCCAATCTATATACTTTCATTTTGGTATTCCATCCCAAAGGCTGACAACCACCAGTGAACGCAACACTATTGTTCTGGTCTTTACTGTTATTATGCAGGATGGAGTGAGGGATTATCAAGGAGAAACTACCATCACATTCACTCAGTGCAGGAGAAAAGAATTGTATGGCTCCAATCTTAGCACAAATCACATCCTTATTTGATTTCTTCCTTTTAATTCCCCTTGAAGTATTTGCTACTGAGATATGTCTGGAGCTTTTGTAGATGTCAGTCATTGAAGGCTTGGATGGCGTGCTGGACATCATTTAAAGGGAGGGATTGATCTTACCTGCCATCAAGAATTCACCACTTGTGAGTTCTCTGCGGCTTATGCAGATCACAGTCATTTCAGGAACATTGCTGGAGACGTGCTCTCCAGTATGACTTGGTCAGTAGTGGTAGGTGTCTGGTTTTGAGCAGCCTCAGAAGTGATTTTACGTTGAGGTTACACAAAAAGCTTAAGAAGGCAAGGTCAAGAATACATATACATATGTATATAGAGAGAGGAGGAGAGCTAGGTAGGTATTTCAATTACACATGTATACATTATGTAACATATATGCTCTATGTTGTGTATTTATATATGTTTTTATGTGTATGCATAAATGTGTATTTATGGTGAGGCATATGCCACACTAAATATCTAAAAAGTTGCAGAATGTGGCAGAGGGCTAGTTTGAATGCCATTGTTTTTTTGTGATGGTTTAGTTTTTGATGGGGCAGGGATGAATTCCTTTACTCTTATTTTGGGTATAAACTATCCTTTTATCACATGGTATATTGATAAAAGCATAATTTCAGACTTTCATAGGCAGTGCATTGAATGTTATACTGCTGCTATTTCATGTAGAAATCAGACACTTGGTAAAATTAAGATAATTTCCCTGAAATCATTTCACTTTATTTACCTTCACATATAGTAAGGTATTTGGTAGCTATGAGAATACTTATGATCCAGATGATGCTGAATTACAAGCTTGACTTCATATCACCTTTTAAATGAATCAACATGATGGAAAAGTTGGAGAAAGCTATGGAAGAAAAGCTGCCAGGTCTGAAAACCTTGGAAGCTGAAGGTGTGATATTTCTTCTTCAGCTTTCATTCTGCTAAATTAAATATAGGTAAAGAAGAGAAATGCAGACATGGAAGTTTATGCATAATTTTTTGAAGGAAAAGAGAAATATATGTGGAGGCTGGCAGGACTCCCAGAAATAAAAGTGTTAAAAGAGAAATTCGGGGAAAAGAAGTGGTAAGAATGCAAAAAGTTAGTGAAGAAGGACATTTTTCATGGATGTTTTGAGGGAAAAATAGTCATGGTTTATTATGAGGCTTTTATGCTCAAGACCATTGATAGAAAGCTGCTTTCTCATTTAAATCTTGAGATGTCTCAGCTAATTTTCTCCATCACTTTTATCCTTACAAGTGCCACCACCTGAATAGAGTGGCTTTGTAGCCACACAGAAGAGGAGAAGGTGCCTGGAGCTCGCCAGGTATCACACCAGAAAGCAATTGGTGGCATTCCACAGGTCTGTGCTCTGCCTTGGGATTTGGCTTCGTGTTGTTAAATGCAGGGTAATGCTTGGCTCCAGACAATGTGAAATAGGAAATCGCTTCCAGCTCCTCTATGGAACTTGTATTACTAATAAAGCAAATCAGATCTCAGGCAATATAGGCATGTATTTAGGATATGTATAAAACAGCCGTAATAAGCTATTGTTATGACTGAGATAGTTATGTTTTTAGTGGGGAAAAAAAAAAGAATTAAGATTGAAATTGCAAAACAGCACTATTCCTATAAAAAGCCAAACCACACTTGGATAAATGAAGGTTAATAGAGTTAATTGTGGAGAATAACAAAAGAAAGCAACTCATGCTAGAGAACATCATGGTAATTCAGATAAAGTGGAATTGTAATTAAATGGAGGTTGGATAAACATGATTGTCATGGAAAGGTTTCCCAGCACAGTACCAGGAGGTTTTAAGATGCAGAGGCAGATGTATGTATGTGATCAGCCCCCAGCCTCCATGCGTGCTCCACCACTGCGGCAGGTTGCCCACACTGCTGTGCTGCAGGGAAAACCAGGCAACGCTGGCACTAACAGGCAATAAATTGAGTTAATTTTGAAGCCTATTTGGCCTGTGACTTGGCAAGTGATTTCCCTGTTTTCATCCCAAACCCCAAGATTTCTTA
>NW_009734654.1:0-15035 GCF_000703405.1 Apaloderma vittatum | reverse complement strand
ACCCCCAGACTGCTGTTGGGGGAACAGCTGGGTGGGAGTCTGGGCACTGGCTGCAGCAAGCCTGCTGCTGGGTGGTCCTGGCGTGGAGAAGGTGAGGGCATCCCACCCCCAGCCAGGGCGACAGAAGTTATAGGCAGTATAGGTACTGCACCAAGGTATATACAACAAGTTTCTATACAGATGGGTGAATATTTGTACTTATCATAGAATCATAGAATGGCCTAGGCTGGAAGAGACCTTAGAGATCATTTTAATCCAGCCTCCCTGTCGCCAGGGACGCCACCTCTTGACTGGATCAGACAACACATGGGGACTGAACGGGAATTGAACCCGCAACCTTAGCATTGTTAGCGCCACGCTCAACTGACTGAGCTAACCGGCCCCCTACTTGTCATAAAAAACATGAGTTTTTGTTGTCATATTATCTTAAAATGCTTTATTTTATATAAATTGTGTCATCTTTATGTAGATAATTATAAGCTTATTTACTATGTTTTTTCCATGATGATTTTTTTATGTGGGTATTTAAAATGAAATGCATTAGAACACTGAGAGCAAACAGAGACTTTCTAAACTGAAGGGCTTTACTGAAACAGGTACTTATGCTTCTTTTGAGTTACAAACATTCCTTGATGACCTAAATGAGATGAAGGGAATCTTATTTATTTCTTCTAGGACAACCACAAAACTTCCAAACAAGATTTTTGGTTTGGGGTTGTGGTTTTGGTTGGTTGTTTTTTGGTTGTTTTTTTCCCCCCTTTTCTTTCCTTTTGCTTGCAAAATATTTTTGCTAGTTTTCAACTTTTAAGCATATATCATTATTAAGAAAATCTAAAAATACTGAATTTGAATACAGGATGGTATTCCTCTGTATATATTTATTTATAATTCCTATAGATTATTTTAGATAAAACATAGAGAATAAAAAAACCTGAGAAGTTACTAAGAAAAGCTATCAAGTACTTCTGTTCAATTATTTACAGTTTGGAATCATTGTTTCATAATTCTTGGTATATTCTAACAATATACATTCCCAGCTGCCTAAGGAGAATTTACACTGGAGTTCTGTTATTTTTCTGTTCTGAGCAAGCGAACATCTCTCTAGGGACTAAGTCTTTTTTCCACCTAGAAAAAGAGAGGGGAGATCTTGCTTTCGAATTTCTCTGTTTTTCCAGTGCCAACTCTATTCCGGATCTTCAGACTTCACAGCCCCATAGACAGAAGCCAATTATAAGCCTTACTGTCATCTTTAAGCTTGTTTCTTGAAACATTTTATCCTTTAATCTTGGAGGCTCTTAACTTTTTTTAAAATCTGTGTGCTTTCCTTGCATATTTCCATGAGCTTACACGCTGCGGTGAATCCTAAAAGTGGGCTTTGACTCAAAATGTGTGACCTAATCTTTAACAGGTGAGGCTGTTTGTATTTTACATGTTGGAATAATCCCGTATGTATTAGGGTGGATGTCCTTCCTTGTGATAGTGAGATGAAGCTGAGACCAAAGTGAATTAAAATTAATTGTGAAAAACCCTGCTTCTTTGTCATTTTAGTTCTGCAGTTGGCATTTGATATAATAATTGTCTCATTCACATTCCTATCTTCTCCAGTTGTTAAGTGAGTTTATTGAGGTTTCATGTATCAGATGTGCCTTTATTTGCAACCATTCCCAAGATCATGTCTCCATTGCCTAAATTGGTTGTTGAAACTTGATTTCCATGCCAGAATTATTTATATATCAAGGTCACTTTTAAACTAAACCAGTCATGCAAAACATTTTTCTTTCCCAGTCTAAAATTCCATTTTCCTTGCAAGACCTTCTGTTACCGAAGCTTAGTAAAAGAGTAGTCTTTTTTTTTTTGATATTTTAATATTTTCACAAGATTAATTTCCTGAAGGTAAATTTCTTTTTGTTGCAGTATAGTGAGTATACACAGTTCCTAGACTCAAATAGAGGTCATGTAGATGACAGAGTAACTGTCATCTGCATGACTGGCTCCAAGGATGTTGGCTGCCTATACTATATATATAAGTTTTGGCACCCGCAAAAAGGAAGGAAGAGTCAGTAAAGTTAGCACTAAGTTGCACACCTGCCTCAAATACATTTTGAGTAGTCTGCCACACCATGTTTTCGGAAAAATAGCATTTCAGTGGTGAGTGATGTACTTTCATTTCCTAAAGGAGAAGGATATTTTGAGCATATATATTTTTATTAGTTCTGCAGCAATCAAAACTGAACTCTGGAATATGTGTTTAATTTTCATGAAAATGTCATTGCTCTGTCATCTACCCTGATGTCCTGGCAATGATTTTTTTTTTTTCCTACAGATTTAGTAACAGTAACATAATGGTTTTACATCAGAAAGTAACTGGCATATGCTATGATTTTGTGCTTTCCCAGAGAAAAAGAGGAAAGAGCTTTAAAAAGGAAACACTGAAATGTTCATTGCTTGTGTTTACTGAAAATTAAAGCTGAAGCTCTGCTTTCTCCCCAGCCACACACCCCTCAGTGAGGGCAGAAGGCTCTGAGCTGCTTGCTGAGGAGCAGGAGCTCTGTGCAGCTTACTGGGAGCACAGTGGCCCAGGGACAGCTTCTTAAGGAACTATCAGAGCTAACAACCTTCAGAATTACAATACGAGTGTTTAAACTCAGCAAACACAGCTGTTCTACTGCAGTGCAGAACTACTGTCAGGTTTCGATTCTATAATTCTGTGAAGTATAAGGAAAATATCTTTCTATATCTGTTTAGCTAGTGAGCTACGACGCAGGCACAAAAAGAGGGAAAAAAACTCCCAAACCCAAACTAAAAGGAGGAACACTTGTGGCAGTTGCATCTGCCTTGTCGGGGAGAGAGCCCCTGCTTTGAGCACCCTTGAGAGGGAGGGTTTTCCCCTCTTTTATGAGTGACTGTGTGTGTGGTTTTGATCATCCTTCTTAAAGAAATATTTGTGAAATTTAGGAATTCTGGTTGAAATACATCTTAATTTTTGAGTATAGCTACCCTGTCTGCTTTTTGGGTGCCTCTGGGACAACTTTATGGATTGAGGACACATCCTGATAAATATTAGTTTTAGACATAGACAAGATGGGAAGGAGAGAAGTTTAAATGGAATACTGTGTTGTTCACAATGTTTTGAAGGTTACTATATTTAAACCTAGATAGCTTTCTTAAAGAGACACAAGTGAGTATCTCGCTACCATTTGGCTTTGTGAATATTTTGCATGTGTATGCTCATCTCTGTTACTGTTGCATTTAAGGGCTTAAAATGAAGTATAGTGATGGGATATGCTTCAAGGAATCAAGAAATTGTTTTGGCTGGAAGACACCTTCAAGATCAGAGTCCAACCTTTGTCCTAGCCCTGTCATCACCACTAAACCACGTCTCTCAGCGCAACATCCACCTGTCTCTTAAATACCTCCATGAATGGTGACTCAACCACGTCCCTGGGCAGCCTGTTCCAATTCCTGACAACCCTTTCAGTAAAGAAATTCTTCCTAATATCCAACCTGAACCTCCCTTGGTGCAACTTAAGGCCATTTCCCCTCATCCTATCGCTCGCCACTAGGGAGAACAGACCAACTCCCGCCTCGCTACAACCTCCTTTCAGGTAGTTGTAGAGAGTGGTAAAGTCTTCCTTCTCCAGGCCAAACAGCCCCAGATCCCTCAGCTGTTCCTCATATGACATACTTCACGGGCACTTTAGTTATTACCTAGAAAAGGCAGCCCTAAATTAAATTTCAAATGTTCTCCTGAAGTTACAGCAGAATATTTTTAGAGCTAAAACCCTCTTCCATTCATGTGGCCTTTTGCCAACAGGAGAGTAACTAGCACTACATGGTAAAAAGACCACCTAAGTTAGACAATTCATCCAGGGGCACAGCTTGCATTGCTGATTATAGATATAATTTGAATTTTGGAAGCTAATTACAGATACTGAGGTTTTCCCCCCTTTTTTTTCTCTGTAGCAGTGTTGATTTTGAGAGAGGTGGCCAAGAGGAAAGAAGATGGTCAGATGCAGAGCTGCAAGTATTATAGCTCTGCTAGTCTGAATAATTTTAGAGCTATCCATGACAGGGTGTGTAATGCAACTTCAGCAAGGAGGCTGGCTGAAGGTACTCTGAAAGTGCTTTGTACCCCTTCCAAGCAGAGGGGAGCCTGACTGGGAAAATAAAAGCTGGTTAACCTTTAGTTAGGAAAGAGCAATTAGCAGTTCCTAGAGATAATTATGATTTTATATTTATAATGGCAGGGGTTTTTTTTCACCTTTTAGGAGTGGAATCTCATCTTGCCTCTCTAGTATGCAGCTATTTACAAAGCAGGATGATACAGATATTTGATATCAGATACAGATGATACAGATAAAGATATTTTATATATGATACACTTCTCCACTGCAGCTTCTTTTCAGCCTGTGAGATGATTATTTTTGCTACAAAATACACAGAGCATTCCACTACAGCTGTGTATCCTGCTGCTTTGAGCAAGTGTGCTCACCCACCTGCTTGCTTGCAACTCCACAGGAGAAAGATGAGTTGTGAAAATGACAAGTGCGCTCCATGTAAGTACATGATGCAAAACTTTTTATTTATAAACTTGTCATATTGGGACCACCCTAACAAAAAATAAGCTTGAAAATAATCCTCTGACTTGATTCTCTGGATTCTCCAGTTTCTTGAAATGCAATGCATAAACCAGAGGTTTGCACTTTGCTTTTAGACAGTCATAGCACCATGGAGTAATCATGAAGTTCAGCTGTACTGTGGACAACTGCACAGCCATCTATGTCTTAAATTGTACTCATGTCTCTTCCTTACTGCTTGTTTTGGTCAGTCTCTATTTTTCTCATACGAGTCTGGACAGGGCCAGACAGAATCATTATGTTGATTTTGCAAAGGCTTCTTCTGACACCTGTAATTGTGGATTTATTCCTAGCCAGGGAGCACGATAGTGAAGCCTGACGCAAATGCCAAAGTATGACGCGGGCTTAGTGCAAAAAATGTGGCACTGACAGCTTTACAACTTCAGAAACTTCTCCGATGTCTCCAAACAACCAAGGGATCTGATTTCCAAACAGACAGTTCTTTCACACAACCCTTGAAATACATTTTCATGTATGTTGGGAAGTCCTTGCTACTGAAAAAAAGCCCAACTGTAAATAAATTGGGTTGCAAATAATCAAATTCTTAGTCTGTTTTCTCAAGAGAAAGCCAAACATTAACCCAAATGGCCAACTCTTGCTGTTTTACCATAAGCCTGACATAGAATTTCACATACCTGTACTACTGAAAAAGCATTGTTACATAAGATCATCATCTTACATTTCTAGTCCTGACACTTCCTTTCTTCAGTGCAAACCAGATTCTAAAACAAGCCCAAAGTAACTCTAACAGCTGGTTTCTTTGCTGTACCTATATTATTTACTATTAAAAAAAAAGTTTTTTCATGTCTTGCTTTAGGACTCCCTTCTTCAGCAGTAAAGATCACTGAAAATATGCCACAGCTGGATTAATAAGAAAGCAAAGCTGGGAAGCTGTTACAAGAGGAATGCTAGTCTGTCAGTTCTGTTGTTGACATAGAGGTTTACAGTGGCTTTCAGGCAGGTTGATATGGTAGAAACTCCTAAGGGAAGGACAAAAATAGCATTACATTTTCTAGTTTTAACTGTGTATTTATATAGTCTCACCTTGTAAGAGAGGAATGATTATGTTTTTATCAAGGTATAGCATGGGTTTAAGACTAGTAATCTTTATACTAGATTATAAACTTGCATAGCTTGCAATGTGTCTGACCGGGGAAGTGATTTTACCCACTGATGAGACCACGTCTTGAGTACTGTGTTCAGTTTTGGGTCCCTCACACCGAGAAGGATGCTGAGGTGTTGGAGCATGTTCGGAGAAGGGCAACAAAGCTGGTGAAAGGTCTAGAGCACAAGTATTATGAGGAGTGGCTGAGGGAACTGGGGTTTTTTAGACTGGAGAAAAGGAGGCTGAGGGGAGACCTTAACACCCTCTACAACTACCTTGAAAGGAGGTTGTAGGGAGGTGAGGATTGGTCTGTTCAACAAGTGACAGGACAAGAGGGAATAGCCTCAGGTTGTGCCAAGTGAAGTTTAGATTGGATATTAGAAAGAATTTCTTTACCAAAAGGGTTATTGGGCATTGGAATGGGTTGATCAGGGCAGGTATTTAATAGTCCTGTAGACAACGTGCTTAAGGCATATGGTTTAGCTGAGGACTGGTCAGCAGTAGGTTAGTGATCGGACTTGATATTAGGTCTTTTCCAATCTAGGCAATTCTGTGACAAAACTAACACTAGAAGCAATGTAGGTCCACGGCTGAATGAGGTGGATGCCCTGGAGACAGAGAAGACAAAGTTACTGAATGCCTTCTTTGCCTCTGTCTATACCGCTGGAGACTGTCCTCAGGAGCCCCAGAGCCCTGAAGCCTCAGAGGAAGTCCGGATAAAGGAGGAGTTTGCCCTGGTTGATGAGGACTGGGTTAGGGATCGGTCAGGCAATCTGAATGTTCACAAATCCATGGGCCCTGATGGGATGCACTCATGGGTGCTGAGGGTTCTGGTGGAAGTCATTCCTAGGCCACTCTCCATCATCTTTGGTAAGTTATGGGCAACAGGTGAGATGCCTGAGGACTGGAGGAAAGCAAATGTCACTCCAGCCTTCAAAAAGGCTAACTACAGACTGGTCAGTCTCACCTCTGTCCCTGGGAAGGTGATGGAACAACTTATCCTTGGTGCTGTCTCTAGGCACATCAAAGATAAGAGGGTCATTAGGAGCAGTCAGCATAGCTTTGTTAAGTCATGTTTGACCAACCTGATACCCTTTTATGAAGATGCACAAAGGTGGATGGATGGTGGCTGTGCAGTGGATGTGGTTTATCTGGATTTCAGTAAAACATTTGCCACTCTGTCCCACAGCATCCTCATAGCTAAACTGAGGAAGTGTGGTCTGGATTATCAAGTAATGAGGTGGGTTGTGAAATGGTTGAGGGAAAGAAGTCAGAGAGTGGAGGCCTGTATCTAGTGGAGTCCCTCAGGTGTCGGTACCAGGACCAGTACTATTCAATATATTCATCAATGACGTGGATGAGGGAATAGAGTGCACTGCCAGCAAGTTGGCTAATGACACAAAACTGGGAGGAGTGGCTGACACACCAGTAGGCTGTGCTGCCATTCAGAGAGACCTAGACAGGGTGGAGAGTTGGGCGGGGAGAAATTTAATGAAATACAAAAAGGGCAGTGTAGAGTCTTGCATCTGGGAAAGAACAATCCCATGTACCAGTATAGGTTGGGGACTGACCTGCTGGAGAACAGCATAGGGTAAAGGGACCTGGGGTTCTAGTGGACAGCAGGATGACCATAAGCCAGCAATGTGCCCTTGTGGCCAAGAAGGCCAATGGCATCCTGGGGTGTTATAGACGGGGTGTGGCTAGTCAGTTGAGAGAGGTTCTTCTCCTCTGCTCTGCCCTTGTGAGGCCACATCTGGAATATTGTGTCCAGTTCTGGGCCCCTCAGCTCAAGAGAGTCCAGTGCAGAGCCACAAAGATGATGAAGGGAGTGGGACATCTCTCTTACGAAGAGAGGCTGAAGGAGCTGTGTTTTTTCAGCTTGGAGAAGAGGAGACTGAGGGGTGACCTCATAAATGTTTATAAATATGTAAAGGATGAGTGTCAGGAGGATGGAGTCAGGCTCTCCTCGGCGATATCCAATGACAGGGCAAGGGATGCAAGCTGGAGCACAGGAAGCTCCACAAGAGCATTAGGAAAAACTTTTTCACTGCGTGTCACGGGTTTGAGTCTGGCTGGGTATTTTTGTAAAAGTGCGGGAGTAGGCTTGTGTGAAACTTTGAGAGCCTTCGCCACTCCCAGGCAGGAGTTGGACCTGTGTCTGGCCAGGGCCAGGCCAATCAGCGCCTCTGCCATCGCTGGCATTTAAGAGACGACCTCATTGTTCTCAGTCTTGTTTTGAGCTGTCTTTAATGAGAGATTTTTCTGTTGGAAGAGGGTGAAGTGAGAGGAGAACAAAGGAAAGTGATCCTGTGAAGAAAGAGGGGGAGAAGAGTCCCAGAGGAGAGGGAGGAGGCTGCCTGAGCAGCTGAGGTGGCAGGAAGGTGATTGCCTGCCGGCCGAGGGAATCAGCAGTGGTGAGAACATCCAGGATGGGTTGGTACATGCAGAGCCCCATAAGAGAGTTGAGAAAGACTGAGCATCAGTGAGGGACGTGCCTGAAGCAATCCTGACCCCGAGGGACTCACACGGAGGAAGAGGATTGCCTCCTGTGAGGCGGAGATCACGTGAGCTGTGAGGAGCTCTCTTTCTCAAGGAGGAGCTGCCATGGACAATGAGTCATGGCCAGATGGACTGCACCCCCCACACCCCTTGCACTGATGGCGGGAAGAGATAGCTGGCAAGATGGGAGGGCTGTGGGGGGTTGAAGTGTATTTAAGATAGGGTCATATTTATTGATGTATTCCTCTTACTATCCTATTTTGTAAATGGTGGTGGTGAATTGCATCTGTCTTTCTCCTCAGGTTGCTCTGGTTCTTTACTTGTCATCTTAAATGGTAGATTATTACCTTCTCTATCCCTAATCTCAAAGCCCTGAGCCTTTTTAGTTGAATTTTCTCCATCTACATCACTGTGGAAATTGGGGTGGGGGGGGAGGAGTGAGCTGGAGACTGCGTGTTTTTTGGTTGGGTATTTTTTGTCCAAGTCGGCTTGAACCTTGACACTGTGAGAGTGACAGAGCGCTGGAACAGGCTGCCCAGGGAGGTTGTGGAGTCTCCTCTGGAGACACTGAAAACCCATCTGGATGTGTTCCTCTGTGACCTACTCTAGGTGATCCTGCTTCGGCTGGGGAGTTGGACGATTTTTCAAGGTCCCTTCCAACCCCTAACATTCTATGATGTACTCTGACAACAGTGCATTCATGACAGAACTCTTTTAGGAATTCAGTAACCACCATGGTACAACACACACTTATAGCAATTGGACATAAACAGGGGCAGGTAAACATGGTGTGTAATGCTACTGATCAGCACTGCACCAGGAAACAATCAGGACCTCGTATTTTCTTTTCTTTCCTTTCCAGATGGACATTAATGTCAGTAACTGTAGGTAAAAATAAGTTCATCAAACTCACATCATGGTGATGATCTCAAATACCACCATTTCTCATACTTACAATAGGGAGCCACCAACACAGACTTCCATCACTTTTGACTATGTGTAAAATACTTTCAAACAATATGCAGATCTGACTGAAGTCAAGTTTGTAATGACTAATACAGAGCAAAGTTACCTAGGTCTAGCAAAGCATTATTTTTTGGTGTTATGATTATGCAAATGAGATTACTGGTAGACAAGTGAACAGGATGGCTGAAGTCTAGTAAAGTATTACTAAAGGTCTACACATAATAATTGTAGAATTGTGTTAGGGAATACTGTATGAACTTCAGAACAGTCCAAATGTACCATTAAATGAACTCATAATAAGGGCTGACAGCTGAACATTCGTGTGTGCTTTAATGTAAGGATACTTCACTAGTTAACTAGAAAGCTCATAAGATATGGCAAGTAACTGCAGAAAAATGCATTAGTTGGTGTTTTAAGAAAGTGGTAAAATGTAAGAAGCTAAAGCTTGAACTTTGTTGGCTGGTGCTGCTTGACAGATCAGCAGAACTGCATCTGATTATTAATACACAGGGTGATAGTTGCTATCTGCCATGCTGCATTAAAGAAGAAACCTAGGTGAGAAATCTGAGTATGAGTTAAGCTTTTGAGTTTGGGTAAGCCTATGTAAATCTGATTCCCAGAAGATTTAGATTAGTTAATGGAAATACTGTGGGTAGTGCTGAGCAGCTCCAACACTGCAGAGCAGCATGGCAGATGCTGGAATGAACAGACAGTACTGCTGCTCTGTGTGCTGTTAATTTATTTAGAAGACAATCTAAGTGTTTATCTTCAGTCATATGTGTGTCTCCACAGTTCCTATCCTTACACACTTTTTGGCTAATCTTTGCATCACAGATTCTTATTTTACCTTCTTATAGATAAAGGCACCCAGAATGAAAACAGTGAGTGTCTACACTTAAAATACCACTTTCTTTATTGCAGTGCTCGTGGGAAATCCAAGCAAAGGAAGACAAAAAACTCCCCAATCCAAACCTAAAATCTTGGAAGACTCGGTTTTTGGGTGTGTAGAAGTATTACCCAGCAGTAAACTCAATCCAGCTCATAGACATTATTATGAACCATTATTTTCCTGTGTTAAAAGTATTTGCCATAAGTGATGGCTCCACTATATTTCATTGGCTTCATTTCAAATCCTGTATCTGTTACTACGAAGGACTTTCATGGAGGCCCTGAGCCCCTACTTCCTGTAACACAACCCCAAAGCTCCAAGATACAATCAAGAACACCAAACAATTAATGTGTAGACTGGCTATGCCAGTATCATCCACGGCTCAATGAGACCAGGCAGCAACTTTGATCACGGGCTATCTGTTGTCCTCTATGACAATGGTTCTTCTAGGATAGGTGTCAACGTCCACAAATATGTAGCGGACCTCAAATCTTCCTTTCTCAGGATTCTGCAAGGAAAAGAATTTCAGGCTGTTTTCTTTCTCTTTGGTGATTTAAATTCAAGATCAAGCTTGCTGGCTCTATCAAGCAATTGTACATACCTCTTTGACTTCCACATGGACTGTTCCCCGCTTCCCTGATTCCGAGCCCTCAATATAGAACTTCAAACGCATATGTTTCAGCCCATCCTTTATGTATTCAATGTGACTAAAACCAGCAAAACAGAACAAAACAACCAAGGATACTTATTATAAGCTAGTTAAACTTTTCAAACTTAAGCAGCTCCTCTAAATAAAAAGTTTAACTATTTTGTGAGATGATGCAGTCTTTATGCTACCATGGATTCCTTCTCTGCTGCTCTTCCCAAGCTTTACCGTAAGTGTCTACGGACTAGTGGAGTTAGAACTAATTAGCAGTTGAGGATTAACAGATGAAGTACTTTAATGTACCCAGCTCTCCCCTCAAAAATCAACATTAATCCAATGGCTAAAGATTCTGGAATTTCCTTGTATTTATTCTGAATAATCCCCAGATTCAGAGACTGACATCTAGAAAGGAATACCCACATCAGCAAGACTGCCAGGGGCCTTTTTTAGGCACCTAAACTTAAGTTACCAAGCAAAAACACAAAAATATTTTTGTCAACTTAATTATCAGGTTGGTTAAATCATATAAAAACCAACAGTTTATTATATGCTTTACGTATTTGGGCAATAACTTTCTTCTACTGAAGTTGCATAACCTTGATGCTGGTATCGGACCTCCAACCTAAATGCTGATATTTAAACTGGAGTTAGGTTGTGCTCACTTATTAGATAAATAGAAAGGTCACATCACTTTTGAGGTAGCTATGTTCAGAAACTGTTGGTCAAATTAGAGTTTTGGGGGCAGTTTATACTGAAATTACTAGCTGCTGCATACTACTAGGCTCTTATTTCCACCAGTCATGCCCAGATACACACTGTGAATTAAACTTCCAATATAGTTTAAGGTGACATGATGGGTTACAGAGAACAAAGACGAATCAAGAGCCTTATTGCAGTAAATTCATGTTCAAGTGTTCATACACACAAAAAATCTGCATTTTTGAGACATTTAAGATCATCCTTATACTGCAGACACAAACTCTTAGAAAGGCCTCAACTCAAAAATTTAAATACTAGACTTTCAAAATGATGGAAATGAGATACTAGGAAAGCTGATAGTATATTTACTTATTTACATAATTTGTTTTACAAGAACAATTCTACTCTATTTGAGAGTTTCAGACTGTAAACTTCGTTCACATGCTTGCTCCCCAGATGCCTTGTCCTCTGTACTGGTCTCTTCATACTGGTGCTATTTTTTTTGAGAAATCTGCTCTACACTTAACGTGCTGACCTTCATTCACATGCCTGCTCCCCAGATGCCTTGTCCTCTGTACTGGTCTCTTCATACTGGTGCTATTTTTTGAGAAATCTGCTCTACACTTAATGTGCTGACCATTGCTTGTATTGAGACAATATAAAATGCCAATTTTGTGTGTTTGTGTGCTGTAGTTAGAGCTACACGTCACACAAGAAGTACCACAAAAAACTGCTTTCATTTTGACTCAGAACTGACGGTGTACATCACACACAGCTCATTAATCTAGATCTAACTTGCTGTGTGACCCAAAGTGTCTTTGCTGTGCAAAAACTAGTGTTCGTATGCGGCAAACACCAAAGGGCACCTGACAAACTGTCGTCTTCCTCTTCTTGTTGCCTCCCCGTAACCTTTAATAGATTCACCAAAAACACCAGTTACCTACAAGAGAAAAGAGGTTTGAGTTGACAGAAGGTATCAGATTCAAACAGATACTGTAGTATCAGCTCATGCCCCTGCTGCAAATGCATTTTCTTTTAACAAAATGCCCCTTCTTAGTATTCTTGATGTGTCAAGAATAGAAGAGTTTATGAAAGAAAAGTGTAAGAAAAATTCTATATTTCAGCACTTTTCTGTAGTCACATATTAAATGTTTAAAGTAAATCCTACTAATACCTTCCATTGTGCCGTCCTCTGAGATTATGACATCTTAATCTCTCTTCTGTGTATTGTATAGTTTACTGACACTTTGTGTAAAAAGAAAAAAGCATGACGTATTTGCTTGTCTCCTTCAAGAGAGTATGTCTGAAAGTTTAAAATGCAAATACATTCCCCTTCACACTACCTAAAAGACTCTAAGAAATGCTTTTTTTTTCTTCCAGATCTACAAAGCCAGTTCGAATTAACCTAGTTTTAAAGTTGGTTAGAAAGTGAGGGTGATTTTTACTATTTAAGTACTCTAGAGAAGTTTTAATTCCACAATCTTGTTCTAGTGACAATGTTTTACTTAATTTCTAGGTTACTCCCAATGGTACCTGTGGAAACATTTTCTGAAAGCTATTCCATGCATTTCTTGTTCTGCCTGAAGTAGTGGGTCTTAGAATCTAGTTTTATATTGATTTTTATTTACATTGGGATGTCTTATGTGACCTTTTGATCACATGGCTGCTTCCTGTCTCTTTTCCTGTTAGCCACGGGAATGCTGTGTTCCTCATGAAGAGTTTAAATCCCCGTATATTTACGCAGTGCTTCGCAGAATGACAGAAGGCCAGTGTAGTGTCACAATGGACTAACTGTGCTGAGGAAAGGCAACGGGCTAGATCTAAAGAAGTTAAATGGGACCAGGTGCCTCCCTGAGCTGCAGAACTCTTAAAGTATTACATTTAGTATGCATGCAGATATGTCTATAAGACTTTCTGTACGGGGACACAAAGGGGCAGACACTGTTATTTGCACCAGTTGTTGTGCTGTGGCACACTCACTTGGCTAATTCACTCAGGTTCAGTGCTGGCATTTACTTGTCCTAATACGGGCTCCGATTTGGAGCTGACCCACCTTTGGCCTCATAAAAGCACAGGCAGCCTGCTGGTATTTGCCTGCTAAGCACCATGTGGGTCCTCCTGCAGCTTTGTGTGTGGGATTCCTTGTGCAAGCTTTTGACTCAAAGAGAGGCAGCAACTACTGAGAAACATTACAATTAATGTTCAAAAACCAACCTCAGGGTGAGATCTGCATTTCTCTAAGGCATCTCCATAGATCTTACTTGGACTAGAAGAAGAGAATAGCTCTTTAAAAATCACGTAGAACAAACCACCTGTAACAGAAATAACAGCAAACACAATTGAAAACTAATGAAACCACATGGAATTACTGAAAAGCATCTGGTAATATATTTTTTAAAAATAACCTGTGACACCAATTCCAACAAGCACCACAACGAAATAGGTAAAGTCTCTTCCAGCTTCTTTCACTGAAATAGACAGAAACAACACAGAAGTTACAATCTTCTATAGTAAGACATGCATAGTGCTCTTCTATTAGTCTGCAGCTCACATAACATTTCTGCAGAAGAAAAAGTTCCAATAAGAGCTACAACACTAATGGAACATCTCTTATGTTGTACAGGGAATGTTTATCTCTGTATTAAGCCTTATTATTTTCTGTTTCCCTACTAGATGCTTTCAAAACTCAGAATGCACTTATTACTACTTTTGGTATAGAAGAGCTAGATTTTTTTAAGAACTAACGAGGTATTTAGCACTTCAATATTAAAGCTACCATGTAAACCCACAATCACTGCAATCCATACGTTGAGAAAGGGCAAAGTAAAAATAAAAAGGGTAAGCTTATCAGTTGCACACACGGACTGAAAATAACTGATTTTATGAATTCTCAATCAAGTGAACAATAAAAAGGAGGGACAGTCGGTCAAAACATGTTTTATTTATTGACATTGTTAGCTGCAGTTTATCTGATTAGTTTTTACCTATTAGTTTTGATCTGATGGACTAGTAAAAGTGGGAGCACACACCTCCCCAAAAAAGGTCATGAGATTCTGTGTTACAAGATATTTTTTGAGAACTTGGACAGAGGCTACTACTCTAAGTGATAAGGTGTGCCTTGCAGTGAAGTACAAGTTACTGAGAAAACTTCAATACGCATTTTTCCTGCAGCCTTCTTATCATTTGAGGGTGTTTTTCACAAGTGAAGAAGACCAACCGAAGTGACGGCCACCCGAGAGAGAAACCAGCAGCGCATGTGGCGCTTTGACAGGTTTGCTGGAGGCAAACTTACTTTACAGCGCCGAGACAGGCTGTGTGTGACAGGTTTTTTCTTTTGCAGAGGAGAACGGGAGGGTACCGCGCCTGACCCCAGATGCCACTTAGGACACGAAATCAACCAGATGTTTGGAAGAGGCCGTGTCATTTCTGTTCTGGTCTTTTTAGGCTTTTGCAATGCCTACACCGAAATGTATCAACTGCCGGACGCAACACCATGGGAAGGGACGCGGGCTTGCCGGTTTTCTGAGAACCGTTCGGTTCGGGTTCTTCCACCATCTCCTGCTTTTCTCGCCCGTTTTGGGGCTGTAACAGCCC